>NC_141159.1:129028501-129266001 GCF_053477565.2 Lygodium microphyllum
TTCAGCAGAGACTCTTGTTGAATTGAAAATTGGAAATGGTGATTTCTTGCTACCCACAGAGAAGCAATGCTTTTAGGAGATGCTTGAGCGACATGGAAGGGGATTTGCTTTTTTCCCGCATGAGATTGGATGTGTGAATCCAGATATTGTGGCTCCTATGGTCATTTTTACTATTCCTCATATTCCATGGAATCTCCGACCTATTCCAGTGCCTAAGGCACACCTGCCAAAGATGATTGATTTATTAAATGAGAAAATCAGGATGGGAATTCTTGAGCCTTCATCTGCACCATACTCAAACAGGTGGTTTACGGTTCCAAAGAAGAATGGTACTCTCCGATTTATACAGGACATGCAGCCAGTAAACAGAATTACTATCAGGAATGTTGGTATAGGCCTAGTTGTGGATGAGTTTGCAGAAGCATTTGCTGGACATGCCATCTATTCTTTAGGTGATTTGTATTCGGGATATGATCAGTTTCAGCTGGCTTTGGAAAGCAGGGACATAACCACCATGAGAACTCCTATTGGGCTTGTCAGGATGTGTACCTTGCCTCAAGGTGCCACTAATTCTGTTGCACATATGATGAATGCCATGCATAAGGTCCTTCGTGATTATATACCTCAGCTTACTATGCCTTTCTTGGATGATGTGCCCATTAAGGGGTGTGCAGAAGAAGAGAAGAATGAGAGTCTAAATGAGCAGGGTTGCAGATACTTTGTGGCTGATCATATTTTAGCTTGTGAGAAGATTTTGGCCAGGTTAGAAGAAGTGAACTTGACACTTTCAGGGAAAAAATATGTTTTTGGAGTGAATGAGGTTGTCATTGTTGGACATATGTGTGGGTATTATGGCAGGAAACCCTCACCTGATAAGGTGGATGCTATAGACAAGATTGCAGAGTATTGTTCTACCACTTCAGAGGTACGGAGATTCATTGGAGCTTGTGTGTTTTATATGATTTGGATACCTCATTTTGCACACATAGCAGATTGTTTATATCAGCTGCTTCGAAAGGGGCAGAAATTCTATTGGGATGAGAGCCACACTAGAGCCATGCGAAAATTGAAGAAGTTATTGCAGAATGCTCCTACTCTTAGGAAAGTGGATTATAATTGCGGAAGACCTATTGTATTGACAGTTGACACTAGTCCAATTGGCATAGGTTGGGCTGTGGGTCAAGATGATGCAGATGGAAATAGGTATGCTATTCGGTTTGGGGCGAAAGTCCTAAATGAGAGACATAGGAGATAATCCAGTGGCAGATATGCTATCTAGAGCCATATATGATGATGAGGAGACTCTACTTGCAGAAGAGGATGATGCAGAAATTTCAGCCACTATGGTTGATCATGTTTGTCATGTCTATGATATTGTGGCTTTCATAGAAGAACTCTATGTTGGAGATTGGTTGCAGATTGGCAGGTATCTTAGTACACTAAGAAAAAGAGATGAATGGACAGATGAAGAGTTCAAGAAGATCAGAAGGAAAGCCTATAGTTTTTTTCTCAAGGACGGATTTCTTTGGAAGCATCCGAAGAAAATAGGCGGATTACCTTTCGGGTTGTCTGCGATAGAGAGACACAGTTACAGGTGATGAGGGAGTTTCATGAGAGTCCTTGGGCTGGTCATAGAGGAGTGTGGGCTACTTATGAGAAAATCAAGGAGAAATATTGGTGGAAAGGCATGTATAGAGATGTTTCTCACTTTGTTGAGACTTGCAGAGACTGTCAGATGTATTCGGTAGTGCGTCATCGAGATGAGCTTCATCCGACCTATCCGCTATGCATTCATTATAAGTAGGTAGTTGATTTGGTTACTATGCCTATGGGTCTATGGCAGATGAGGTATATTGTTTTGGCTAGAGAGGATCTTACCAATCATGTTGAGGGTAGATCTTTGAGAACAAAGACCACTAGTGCAGTGTGTAAGTTCTTATTGGAAGAAATTTTCTGCAGGTATGGTTGTGTGGGTAAGATCACTGCGGATCGCGGTGAATTGGATGCAAATAAAGCTAGGGAGTTTTTCTCTCAGTTAGGAATCAAGTTGGCTCTAACTACATCATATAATCCAGAGGGAAATGGGAAGAGTGAAAGAGGGCATCCGCCGATAGTGAAAGCATTAGCCAAAGCATGCAGAGGACGGATTGGAGAATGGCCGAGATTTCTACCATTTGCTTTGTGGGCTGATCGTACGACTCACAGTGTTACCATAGGATATATGCCTGCAGAGTTGATGTATGGTCAGAAACCTGTTATGCCGACTGAGACTTGTGCTTTGACTTGGTTAGTTTTACCTTGGCAGGAGGATTTGACGAGAGAGGAGCTCTTAGCTCTTCGGATTCGACAGTTGGAGAGAAGACCAGAGGATATTCAACTAGCTATTGATAGGTTGAAGGTTGCTAGACTAAGAAATAAGGACAGGTTTGATAGTAGGCATCGCTTGCGGCCTAGAGCAATAGAAGAGGGAGGTTGGGTATTAGTCTTTGATAGCAGCCTTGAAAATCAGGATACTGCACTTCGAAAGATGGTGAAAAGATGGTTTGGGCCGTACATAGTCAGACATGTCTTTGATAATGCAACATATGAGCTGACAAAATTGGATGGGACAGTGCTTAGAATGCCTATTGCTGGAAAAAGAATCAAGATTTTCAAGAAAAGAGATGATGAAGATTATGCATTGGAAGAATTTTCAAGAGAAGAGCAACGAGAAGAAACTCCAATGGAAGAGACAGATGATATGACAGATAATCTTGTTGATATATCGGAAATGCATAATGAAGAGATTGATCTGTTTGTGGATCTTGATGATAATGATCATGGGTAGTTGGCCCATCCGAAGGATGCGCAGGATTAGAGGGGGTGGATGTCGAACTGTTGCGCATCCGAGATGTGGAATCCACCAAAAAGGTTATGCTGAACATGGATCATTTGTCAAGGCACTTGCTTCATATTATCACATGTAATTAGAGGATGTCTCTCCAAATGTTGTCAGTCATTGGACATGGGTTTTAACTATATTACAGTCAGCAAATAAGACTTTTACATATGGAATAAGTGGATCATTTTGGTATGCCATTAGCTCAGCCGTACAAATACTTCTTTTCGGTATCATTGCTATGGAAATTAAGCGAAGGGTACTAAAGGTTCACACTGCTTTGGAACTTGTTTGACATGCTGAGATCCGGAAGCTGGGGCTAATGGAAACTCATGATATTGTGCTAGGCAATGGATTGGTGAACATGTATGCTAAGTGTGGTGCATTCACAAAAGCAGAAGAAGTGTTTGATAAGCTAGCAATACCAAATGTTGTCTCTTGGAATGCTCTAATCTTTGGGTATGCTGACCTTGGCAATGCTGAAAGGGTTGTCAACTCATTCTGGGAAATGTTGGTAGAACATGTGGAGCCAGACAGTGTCACATTTGTTGTTATGCTTACTGCTTGCAGTCTTGCAAGGCGAGTGGAGGAGGGTTTATGTACATTGATACTATGAGTGCTGTGTATGGCATCATCCCGACAAAAGAGCACCACATTTGCATGGTTGATCTTCTCAGCCATGCAGGGCAGTTTGACAAGGCAATAATCTTGAAGGAACCGATTTATTAAGCGGAAGGGGATTGTGAATAGTAAATGGTAAGAAAAACAAAAAAGGCTATTTTTGGGGGGAAAAGCTTATTCGGAGGCGCAGAGAAAACTCTGCAATTCAGGGAAGGAAAGCTTTTCTGAAGGAAGAAAAAGCTTTGACGAAAAAAATTTCGGAAGGAACCCCTCATTTATGAAGTATGTTTGGGAGATGCTAGAGATGATTACAGATGAAGCCAGTAAAGTGAGTATGCTCAGATGGGACAGAAACATTTCAATTTCAAGAAGTGGAACAGCACTGAGGTGATTGATGCTTGTTACAAAGGAAACCAGGAATGTTTCTCTCTGATCGTGGAATTCGTTACATCCCGCAGTGTGGAATTCGTTGCATCCCGCAGTGTGGAATTCGTTGCATCCCGCAGTGTGAAATTGGCACCGAACGTTTGTGTAGTTGAATGATTGAGCTAGCACATGACATAGATGTTTCAGTTGCAGTCCGTCAGTATGAAAAAGTGATAGATGTCGTTGGGACGGAACCTTGCAGTACTGAGCTAATGCTGAACGGAAGGATGAGCCAGGGAATCAGAAGTGCAGGTAAAAAGAATGGGACATATTGTCAACCAAAAACTCGAGGACAACAGGATTGAATGTTTGGGAAAAAGAAACAGAGACTGTCACATCTAATGTTTTTCCTGCTCTTGCCATAAAAAAATCGCTGAATGTGCTGTTTCGAGGCCTTAAATGCATCGTTGAAGTCAGTGAAACACTAATAGATGCAAATTGTATGATAGAACTCTTCAATGGGATCAAGGCATTAGAGGAGTTGATTCCTCCCTGTTCAGTCTCCTTGGATTTGATCTTAGAATATCCCGCAACAGAGAGGAGAAGCAAAAGAATGAGGCATTATTGACACCTTGCATCTATACGTGGAAAGGAAAGAAGGCATATTCACTGATCCAGGTTTGAAGGAGCTGAGGCCTGAAGATCATTCTGCTGTATATTCATCTAAAGCTGAAACACTTGTAGGATTATTGATACTTCATTCTATATGATGGAATATGTAAAAAAAGAGCAGATTATGAATAGCGGTTAATGGAATCGACGAATTGGCCATTAGATGCGCCATCTACACCACCATCAGGAAGAAATCGAATGTCCTGTAGCATGAACCTGTGACATATAGCCTTCTGTTTTGACTAGCCTGGACAATCTTTGAAAATTTGTACAAAACATCCCACCTGGCACAAGCTTGAACTCTTCACCAATAGTAAACTCGTGTATTTTTTTTCACTAGCCTCAATCCATGATTTTCCAACCTTCTTATAAGAACTAAAATTTATCTTCAGTTCATCTGTTCTCAAAGAAATATGCTGGAGTATACAATGTATCCAGTTGCAAAACTTCATCAAAGCTTTGCCTTGCAAGCTCCATATTCCTATGAAATTTACAACCTGCAAGCAGAGACCTAAGACTATCAGATTCTACATTATGATCTGCAAACCCAGTGTCAATATAACTGGTTCAGATGACTTTGAATTAGTTCAAAGCAATATCATCATGGCAATGAAAATGCTTGTTACACAAATTTGATCTTATCACAGTTGGTGAAGAGAAATGTATTTTGGAAGACCTGTGGTGACATATTTTTAACCGTGTAAGTGTGTATATTAATACAAATTTGCACCTGATCTGGTTGGCTATTACAAAAATTTCTATCTATGCAAGAGAGTTGTTGTTTATATGACATGAGTTTTTGTCAAGATATTTATTGGAGATGCTCCCATTCAGATGTAGATGATTGTATGTCACATATTATCTGAAATTGAGCTTTCAAATTGAATCTGATCTAGCTAGATTGACCTTCTATCTTGAAATTATTCAAAGTCATCTGTGGTCGTGACTTTGCTTTCGAAAACACTTCGACATCTTTGGTGAACCCGATGTGAAAGCCTCGCAGAAATTTCAGGATGGGAGATACTTCAGCCTCTATTTCAGCCTCTTCCACGATTCTAGCTGTGTCCTCTACTTCAGCTCCATCAATGACTGCTGCGCCAAGTACTTCAACATATGATCTAAAGCATATTTTGCAGAATATGTCCATGTATATGCAGCTCCAAAATCAGCAGACACAATTGTATATGCAACAGCAACAACAATTGCATCAACAGCAGTTGTCTCAGCAAAGGCAACTCTATTCGGAGCAGGAGAATGCAAACACTGCGACTAAAGCGATTGAAGCAGTTGAGAATGAGAAGAAGCTATTTGATGGCCGTAATGTTTCAGCATATTTGAAGACATATGAGATCAAGATGGGGTTTTTTGGAGTTCTAACTGGACTTATGAGTAAGTACTTCCTTCGTCTTGTCACACCCGCTTTGAGGGCAAAAGTGACTGATCTTTTTATTCAAAATACACATTGGCAGTATTTGAAGAAGGCCTTGAAAGAAGAATATTTCCTTGAGGACTTTGGTATGGCTACTCGGCGGTCATTCCGAGAGTGGGTCTACATGCCAAACAAAGGTCTAGCTGCTTCAGAGTTGATTCGAGAATTTGAAGAGAGGTATAGTCAGCTTGATGCCATTGAACAAAGAGCATTGGATGTTGAAAAAGTTGAGCTTTTCTTGCAAGCTGCAGATCCTGCTCTTCAAGAAGAATTGGGTGAGCTTCTTGAGGATCGCACGAAGCCTATGGGTCTTAAAACGGATTGGCAGGATGCCCAGGATGCAGTCTCGACTTTGACCAAGAGGAGGATATGGAAGACTCGCCTACAGAATGGTTCCATGACACCGACACCATCATCTGCTCCTATGCCTGCTTCTATCCCTGTTATTTCTTCTCCTCCTCAGCCAGTTTCTTGGCCTATGCCAGTGCCTACTGTTTCCACTCCACCTATTCTTCCTATTCCACGACCGATGCCTACACCTTCTGCTCCAAAACCATCCGCTCCATCGGTGCCTACCTCTCTTGATGACATAATCAAACGCATAACATATTTGACACTGGAGTCAGTTAAAGCGGAGTTGGTGGGAAAATTGAAAGAGCAGTTTGCTTCGACTGCGCCTACTACTTCTTCTCCTACTGCTCCTAGGAGTGCTCCTAGTGCACCTAGGAGAGATCGGAGATGTATTTGGTGCTATAGTACGGACCATCAGGATTGCAGGGATTGTGAATCTTTTCAGGATGCAAGTAGGAAGAATTTGATATATTGGGAAAAAGATGGTAAGATTTGGTTGACTGAGACAAGAGCTCCACTTGCTACCAACTTTGGTAAAGGTGAAATGAAGAAGTTAGTGGATGACATGGCTACACGTACTTCTTATGTAACAGCTAGAGGTGATGCTTCTGCATATGGAGTCCAGATTGAGAAGGGATCAGAGACTCAGTTAGCACTATGGACTTATGCTATGGATATTGCAAACAAGGGAAAAATTCAGCAAACTGTTTTGACTAGTGCAGGCTCTAGCATCAGATCAGAGACAGGTTGGGATTCACCTGTTGACAGGTACTCTATTTATGCTTATTTGGCTAAGTCTCATGGAGCAGATGTACTTGTTGAGGAGAAGCGTAAGAGGGATGAAGAAAATCCAAGTGCAGCTAAGAAGACTAGAGGGGGTGAGTTTGTTACACCACCTACTGCAGGACCGTCTTTGAGACCAGGGCCAGATCGACAGATGGAAGATGTTCAAAAGAGAGAAAAGAGGCAAGAGCGTAGAGAGAGAAAGCAGCCAGGGTTTAGATTGATGTCCGATATTGAGACATCTACGGACATGAAGAAAATCTTTAATGACAAGATACTTGGCAGTGAGGTGACTTTCACTATTTCTGAGGTTTTGGGCATCTCGAAAAGAGAGTTTCAGGATCAGCTTCAGGAGGTCCTGAAGAGGAAAAGACATGCATTGCCTACCACTAATACATAGGGAGTTTTGATTGGGGAGTTGGATGAGGATGAGGATGAGGTTATGGTTGAGAATGCTTCTGTTTTTCCGCAGGTAGAGAAGAGGGTTCAGCCTATGCATTATGTTGAAACTGATGAGCCTGTCTTGATACCGCGTAGTCACTTTTCGCGGAGCCATTGGGCTAGGGCAACTACAGAGATGATGGTAAAGATTGGAGAGAAACAGGTGCCTTATGTTGCATTGGTGGATCATGGTTCAGAGATTAATCTCATAGTTCGTGGAGTTTATGAACTATGAGAGTAACAGATGGCCTATGGATGTAGAGCATGGGTGGCGTATGAGAGCCGCCAATAACACTGCAGGTGATTTGTATGCAGCCTGTCCCAGTGTCAGGGTTCCTATTGGTGATGTAGAGGAGGATTTTCATTTCTTTGTGCAGGATTCATGCTCTTATCCTATAATTCTTGGACAGCCATTCATCAGAGATGCGCATGGAAACAAAGGTAATGGATGATGGATCTGCTTATGCACGGATTCGCAGTAAAGATGGCATGAGAGCAGTTCAGTTTATGACTATGTGTGTGAACCATGTTAGAAACAGGGATACTCTCAGAGATGCACCTTTGCCCACTGTGAGGGATTTGGGTTATGTTAGAAGGGATGTCAATATAAAGGGTAAAAGGATGGTTATGTTAGTGAAGATGGAAATGGATTACACCCAGGAGTTGAGTGAGTGCATAGATTTTTCAAAGGACTAGCCTTCAACTACACATGGGTTTCGCTTGCATCACTAATATTTGGAATCTATCACCATCATTAGAGAACACCCCACCCTAGTACACAAGTCAATATCCACATCATGGTGTTATTTGGATCTTACACAAAAGCTTACAAGCACGGACCCCTTCTGTCACATGCTGATATGTATTTATGTAATATTTCCATTTGAATAATAATATTACTAGACCAACCTCCCGCGCATTGTAAACTCGAGAAAAGATTATCTCCAGTGCTGGCAATTGATCTATAACCGTACACGAGAAATGGAGTACTCCACATTGGTTAACCAGGACTGAGGATCTAAAACCGCATCATCTACGGGGAAACGTCCTCTTGGGAGGAAGTTAAGAGGATAATGATGGAATTATTGTAATTTTTTTAAATTTACCTTCCCCAGCCAATGCGTGGCTGAGGGAAGGGGATGGGCTAGTGGAGCTCCATGAGAAAAGGAAGGTTTAAGGCCATGCAAGGTACCATGTGGGGGGGGGGGGGGGGGAAGGTCCTCTCTCCCCCCAGACTATAAAAACCCCCCTTTGGGGGGGGGGGGGGGGGTCCTCTCTCCCCCCAAACTATAAAAACCCCCCTTTGGGGGGGAGGGGGGTAAGGTAGGTGTGGAAGAGGGGAGAGCTGCGACAGGCTGCATGAGGAGTAAAAGAGGAAGGGAGAAGCTGCATCTGTCGTGGAGAGAGTGGAGGTCACTGCCTGCTCATGCCGCCAGCCGCCATGCGTGCTGCCATTGGCCATCCGATGCCATCTTCACACCGCCTTCCACGTCCACTATTGGCTTCCCCCCCTTTCCACATAGGTACAATAGCCCAGAATCTTCTAAGGGGGCTTCTCTAAGCCCTCCTTCCCATTGGATCCCACACAAGCCATTTCCCAGCCTCGGTTTTAAAGCCCCTTCCCATTAAAGGCCATTTTCACCCCCGGTCTTCGAAGAGAAAGCCTATAAGGACTTCCTACCAAATATCCCTCAAGCCCCTATGCCTAGTTCCTTGTAGTGAAGAAGAGGGGTTTCTCTAAGCCCCTTCCCACTCGATTTCCCCCATAAGCCCATTGAAGAGGATTTCCTTAAACCCCCTTTTTCACAAGATCTTTACCCTGGGATTTTTGAAGAAAATAAGTATAAAGCCCTTTTTGGGATTTAGAGTTCCCTTTTTCCGCAAGGCCCCACAAAACCATTCCTAACCCCAGAATTTCAAGGAGAAAAATAGCTCTCAAGCCTCCATTGCCACAAGGCCTTCACAGGAACCCTAAGGCCTTCCAAAGCCAAATTCCGCAAGTCGGTACTTTGGCCAAGGAAGTTGTACCTCAAAGGGAATTGCACGTACGAGGGAGATGGGCCAAGATCATAAGACTGCGAGCCAAGGCAAGAAGTTCGAAATCCACGAAGGCAAACCAGAGGTCGAATTCACGATGGCCCCTAAAAAGTCACAAGGCGCAACCGTAGGAGGATCATCTCCTAATATTCATGTGGATATTTCACCGAACCCACAAGTCCAAGTTTTCTTCCTATTTTTGAGTTACGTCGAGTATTGCAATTATGCATGGTTATTTCATGGAATTAGGATGCACTTATGCTTGTCAAACCCACCTAGTTTGATGTGAATGAATTACATTGGCTATTTTTAAAAGAAGTAACTCACGATTGAAGATTGGTCATTTGTATTTTTCAATGGAATGAACGAAAAAGAACATAAGATTTCTATGCATTTTTAAGCAAGTTGCTTTTGTGCAGTGCAAAGTAACAAATCTAGAACAACTAATCACTATCATTATAAAGTCGAGATTATTGTAGTATCCCTTTGATTATGCATGGAAAGATTAAATCGCATGTTGCATATTTTAGATAAACCTTATTCGTAATGATTCATTAAAAAAGTCATTAGCAACCATAGGAAACTGCAAAGCATGGAAATATTCTAGGGTTGCATGAAGTAGTTTAACTCTAGTTTCAATTGGCATAAATCTCATTTAACTACGTAGTAGTTACGAAAGGTTGCATAATGCTCAATCAGCGTACGAATATTTCATTCAAAAATGAAGTTAGGGAAAGGCTACATGGTTCATTTTAACATAAAACCTTAAAAGCTTAGTAGCATGAATCGTGAATGCATGTCCTAGTAGGATCAATGGAATTTATGCGAATTTTAACATGTGCTTGGTCCTAAATAGAAAAGTTAGGGATTGCAAATCTAGAGGAAATGAATCGCGTACTTACATGAATTATGACGTAATGCAACTAGTTTTTTCCCTCTTTGATTAAGACAATATCTTTAGGAATAGTTCCTCCTTGTCGTAAGACAAGTAAATTGGTTTACCCAAAACGCCCAAACCGCAAAGGATTCATCTAGGATGGTTAAATCGATACAATATATACTCCAAGTGCTAACTAGGGTTTAGCATGTTAAGGACTTGACCTAGTCGCACTTATTGCCAAATCGAAACTCTCATACCCTAAAGTTCTGCCCACATTCACGGAATGTAGGGACAATCGAACGTACTTGCAAGAAACGATCCAGGGTTTCTACCCTAAAGATCACTCGTTCAAAAGATGAAACTCGGATTGAGTTGGAACCCCTAGGACCGAACGATGTCGGCCTAGTGCAATCGGAAATGGATTGGATATGAAGACACCCTAAACCCTGTTTCTTATCTAATCATGATTCCGTGAATAGAAGACGCCATTTGATGGGTGAAATAGTCCCATGGATTAGATGCAACACTTGTGCAACAAGTTGCTACGTTGCATGATCTTGTGGTTTGATCACAAGAGAATGGACAATTCCTCGGAATGAGATTGACAGATTCTTGTGCAAGTTAAACTTGCAAGAGGATGAGTAGTCATCCTATTATAAAGTTGCCAAGATAAGGGAATTAGGTATTTGTTTGGAAGCAAAGGACCAAGTTAATAATTTGGAGCGACATGGTCACCATGATTTACTGTTAATAAAACCTAAGGTATTGGTTAAGTTGGGTTAATAGGGTACGGCCCTAACCCAAGGACATAAGGGTTAATAAACAAACCCTTGGGGATCTTGCCAAGTCGCAATTGATCCCGGATCGAATGTTGGATGCATTCGGAGAGAAGGATTCACTCCTTAGCAGTTGGCCAAATAGACAACCACTAGATATGATTGTGCTTGTAATAGTTTAGAAATCACTATTTGCTTTGTTTGGTCAAGGAACTAAAGGATGAAAAGATATCTAATGCTTTAGGTTGAAGGCCTGAAGGGAGAGGCAGCCTTAGTTACCCCCGACTGTCTACCTGACCCTAACCAAGGGGGTTGTTAGTTGTGCCGGGAAGGTGGACCAAATGCGCCACGTGAGGTCTCTCCATTGAGTGCTACTTGGAGCAGGAGGACGCTTGGGTGCCAAAGGGGGCTCTGGCCATAAATCCCTCACCTTTCGGGCCATGCACAAGAGGCCAACATGACTCGAGATTGGATCTCGAGGCCCGCATACTAGTCTACGGGCAGAATCTTGGATTAGTAATCCCTGTGGATTGCTGGATAGCCTTCGGGCAAATTATGGATAAGCTTGCGGGCTAGACTTTATGAATGTATCCCAAAGATAAATATGATAACTTGTTGAAAAGGAACTTGTTTGACACTGCTTTTCTATGTCAAGTGCTAAGATTACGTGAAGGAACCGGTGTCTAATGGGATAATTAAGGAAGCTACTTGATGCATGACTAACTAAATGTGGTAGGTAATTAGACAACTAAAACAACCTGAGGAAAGTGCGGTGGATGTGGCCATGGGTGCGTCGTATGGATGGGTGGTCTCGGTTGGCCTGAAACTTTTCTCAATCATAATGGACAGCAAGGAGATCTTCTCAAAGGAAATGAATAGCAAGGGCGTTGACCTAGAATCTAGGTTATAATAATCTCGGTTTATGTTGTTTTAGGGGAACGGAATGGGACTATGCCTTACGGCAGAGAGGTCGAGCCTTGCATCCCTCTCATTTCCCATTCTCCTTGAACCAAGTGTAGCATGAATCTGTTTCGGCCCTGATATTCTGCATAAAGTAGTTCGCTTGGGGTTTGACGCTAGTCGCTGTTTAGAAAATGACCATTAGGGAAAACCCTGATTCAGGTCGGTCCTAAGTAGAAAGGACCAGAATACTTCTGCTATGTGGCAAACGCAAAAAGTCCTAGATCGCAAACCCTGTAACATTCCATAGGAGTGCTCGGCGGAGCTTTCTAGACCTCCTTTCCGATGGACTGCTAAGACGTGTCCTAAAGGGAACAGGTGGACACGTTACAATTTATATATATATGGGGGACTAAAGTCAAAGCAGCTTTTGAAAGCCATTTTTTATCATCTCAATAACTCCCAAGGAAAATGGAATTTCAAGAAAATTCTCACGCTACCCGATCCATTTTGACCTGGTCTACAAAGTTGCAGAAGAAACTTTTTTCAGATTCTTCACCGATTTGAAAATATGAAGGCACAGACTGCTAGCTACATGCAATTTTCTTGTCTCTTTCACCACATCAACTTTTCATTCTATCCTTCTTGTAAATATATTATAATAATGTGCTTTGGGCACCCACCTCTTGTAATCTAGCTCCCTTTCTCTATTTTGTCTACCACCACCCTTGGCTTCTTGTATGATGACCAAGGTGGGGACTTGTCCCATCCACTATTCTCCATATTTCAAAGATGCCATACATCATCTAGGATTATGTTAACTAAGAAGATTAGCTTAATCTAATCCATCATGGAGGCTATATAAGGAGCCCATGGAGAGGAGGAAAATGACAATGATAATGACATAGAGGGAATGACAATGATAAGCATATGAGAGCACTCTAGAATACCCTCATGCTAGTCCATCTCTTTGAGGTAAGCTATGAGTGAGTTCTTTTATTATGTAGGATAATGTCAAGCTTCCTCTACCTCTTCTCCTCTTATCTCCCTCTCGAAGATTCAGCTGACTGGTTTTGTGTGGCCTAGTCTACATCAAGATGTGCAACATTGGTGCCGCACTTGTGATGATTGCCAAAAGTCCGGAACAAGGAAGCTAGTGCATGAGGAACAAAATCCTATAACTACATATGTCCCATTTGAGAAATGGGGGATTGATGCAATAGGGCCACTCCCATGAACTCAATTTGGCAAGGAATACACCATAATGGGTGTGGACTACATGATGAGGTGGGTAGACACTTCAGCAACTAGTAAGATCACAGTCCAAGAAGTGGGAAATTTTGTGTTTGAAAACATTTATTGTAGGTTTGGCACACCTTTGGAAATTGTATCTGATCAGGGTCCTGGTTTTAGGGTGAATCTAGTAGGGGAGCTAATGGAAAGGCTAAAAATCAAGCACATGCATTCTACTCCCTACTACCCACAGTGTAATGGTTATGGTTTGGTTGAAAAAGTGAATGGGCTGATTCGTAAGATTATTACCAAGCAGGTACACATGCATCCCAAACACTGGGATAAAAGAATTGAGTGCAGCTCTTTGGGCCTACAAGACTTCATTCAGAACCTCACTTGGCTATACTCCATTTCACCTCGTCTATGGCCAAGAGGCTTTGCTTCCTATAGAGGTGGAACTGGCCAATTTGTATGTTTCAATAGCCAGTCGAGAGAAGAATCAAGATAAGAAGTTAGAGGAAAGGATCTTGGATCTAGAGAGGCTAGAGTTAGATAGAGAATTAGTAGTCTAGCACTATTCCATGCAAGCTGAAGAGAGGAGGAAGACATTTGATAAGAAGTTGGCTAGCAAACACATAAGAGAAGGATCACTTATGCTACGCTATGATAACCATTTTGATAATAGAAAGGATGCTAAACTTGTGTTCAAGTGGGAAGGGCCATTCATGATCATAAGAAGATATCCAAATAGCAGCTATAAGCTAGGTGTCATGGATGGGAGAGTTCACAAGACAAGGGTAAATGGATGGTGAGACTGAAGCCTTATTTTCAAAGAAATATGAATACTTTGGAGCAGCCATTCAATGAAGAGCCACCAATGAGGGGGTGCAGTCATCCTTGCTCTATTGGACCATCATTAGCAAGCTAGAGGCATGAATGCCTGTAGCCTAAGGGGAGGGCTAATGATCCAGGTTTTTTACAAATCAGATTTTTACCACAAAATTTGGCCAAAACCCCTATCAAGAGCCTTACCATATCACTTTGGGTTTACTCTTCAAGCACTAGGTATGCTACATTGCTTCTCAATTATGATAACTCTAACAAATGGGGGAAACAAGTTCTTAGGAGGGATGTCAATAAAGGGTAAAAGGGATGGCTATCTTAGTGAAGATGGAAATGGATTACACCCAGGAGTTGAGTGAGTGCATAGATTTTTCAAAGGACTAGCCTCCAACTACACATGGATTCTGCTTGCATCACTAAGATTTGGAATATATCACCATCATTAGAGGACATCCCAACCTAGTATACAAGTCAATATCCACATCATGGTGTTACTTCGATCTTACACAAAAGCTCACAAGCAGGGACCCCTTCTGTCACATGCTTATATGTATTTATATATATATGGGGAACTAAAGTCAAAGTAGCTTTTGGAAGCCGTTTTTTATAATCTCAATAACTCCCAATAAAAAGTGAATTTCAAGAAAATTCTTATGCTACCTGATCGGTTTCGACTTGGCCTACAAAGTTGCAAAAAGAAATTTTTTTCAGATTCTTTACTGATTTGAAGTTACGAAGGCACAAACTGTTGGCTACATGAAATTTTCTTCTCTCTTTCACCACATCAACTTTCCATTCTATCCTTCTTGTAAATATATTATAATAATGTGCTTTGGGCACCCACCTCTTATAATCTAGCTCCCTTTCTCTATTTTGTCTACCACCACCCTTGGCTTCTTGCATGATGACCAAGGTGGGGACTTGTCCACTATTCTCCATATTTTCAAAGATGTCATATATCATCTAGGATTATGTTAATCAAGAAGATTAGCTTAATCTAATACCTTGTGGAGGCTATATAAGGAGCCCATGGATAGGAGGACAATGACAATGATAATGACATAGAGGGAATGACAATGACAAGCACATGAGAGCACTCTAGAATACCCTCATGCTAGTCCATCTCTTTGAGGAAAGCTATGAGTGAGTTATTTTATTATGTAGCATAATGGCAAGCTTCCTCTACCTCTTCTCCTCTTATCTACCTCTCTTCTCATCTTCTCATTCCATCAATACACGAGAATGACAATGACAAGCACATGAGAGCACTCTAGAATACCCTCATGCTAGTCCATCTCTTTGAGGTAAGCTATGAGTAAGTTCTTTTATTATGTAGTATAATGGCAAGCTTCCTCTACCTCTTCTCCTCTTTTCTCCCTCTCTTCTCATCTTCTCATTCCATGAATACATAATGGAAAGCTTCCTCTAGCTCTTCTCCTCCTGTCTCCCTCTTCTCTCATCTCACTCTCTCATATTCTAATATGGTTTCTAGTACATATATTCTCTCTTGTAAATTTATGTCTTGGTTCTTTTGATTCTCTTTAAGAAAAGGGATGTCCTAGCCCATTCTCCCTTTGGCTAGGTGGTGCCCCTCTTTAGTTCTCTTAGTGAGGATTGGAGGTTGGATGGGTAAGAGGCAACTCGTTCATCATTTCAGCCCTCACTTGTCATAGACATTGTGGATCTTATCTAATAACTCCCATGCAATCTCCATCAGAGAACACTATAGTAGATCTACTCAAAGAGTGATAAAATGATCATAAATTTACATAATCCATCTAGTTTAGCCCAATCCTCTTCATTAAAGAGTTCGGGCTTTACACTCTCATGTCTCAATAACACCATTAGAGAATTTGGAAATTTTCCAAGTCCCAATTTCAAAGAAGTGATACATATTTGACCACATGACTAAACTTTGATCCATATTTGAAAGTGAGATTTGGGAAGGTAGCTTACGTAGTATTTAGGATACACTCTACCTTTAAGTAAGACAATAAGATTTGACCATATGGTCAAATAATAAAGGTATTGGGGGTGATGCCATGAGGCATATTCCATGGTGGATTCCGTGAGGTTTTGCGGTGTCATATTGCTGCGCATCCGAGGTGTGAAATCCACCCAAAAGTTGTGTGTGTGGGATTTGATACTTTGTACATAATTAGTCGTTATGTTTGCATCTTTATTCTGCGTGGTAATATAATAAAGAGGGGCTAGAAAAGGATACTGTTGTTGGCAGTGCATTGGTTGATATGTATGCCATGTGTGGTTTATTTGCGGAAGCACAGAAAGTGTTTGACAAGCATCGACTTTGTAGCGTACATCTCGTGGAATGCTGCATTATCTTGGCTTGAAGGTGACAAGGGGTTTTGTTTGCTTGTATTGTGATGATCAAGGAAAAGAATTCCAAAGTTTGGAGGCAGTTTGAAATCATATGATATGAAAGAGCCATTGTAAGCTATGATATGAAGATGAGGGCTTATATGCTTTTCTAGAGCCAATGATGGGATGACTATTTTCAAATGGGCTTTTTGGGGGGAAGAGGCTTAATTGAGAAGAAGGGAGGGAGAAAGCTACGAATTTCAAGCAGAGAAGGAAATAGAAAAAAAAACTGTGGGAAAAAGAGAAAAGTGTGGACGGAACAGGGGAGCTACAGGAGAAAAAGAGAGGAAATCAGTGAGCTCGACGTCAACTTTTGGTCCTGGGTATGCCAGCGCTTGGTCTGCAAGTCACTTTCAGAATGCCTCTCTGAGCTTGTCGATGCCGTCGGCCTCTCGAAACCTTTCTGACATCACTCTCTATATAGCTGATCATTATGTCGAAGACGGAGAGGTGGAGAGATTGAATGTCCAGTGTGAGATCGGGGGCTTCAAGGCTGACGACACTGGAGACCTGAGCTGTGTGACTGAAGATCGATTGACTGATCGATCACATCATCCTTTGTAACGTGTCCACTAGTATCATCCAGGACACGTCTTAGCAGTCCATCGGAAAGGATGTCTAGAAAACTCCGCCCGACACTCCCATGGAATGTTACGGGTTTTGCGATCTAGGTCTTCCTGCATCTGCCACGTAGTGGAAGTATCCTGGCCGTTCCCACTTAGGATCGACCGGAATTAGGATTTTCATGATTGGTCATTAGCTAACAACAACTAGTGTCAGACCTGAGCGAACTACTTTATGCAGAAATTCCAGGTCCGAAGCGGATTCACGCTGCACTTGGTTCAAGGAGAATGGGAAACGAGAGGGATGCAAGGCTCAACCTCTCTGCCATAAGGCATAGTCCCATTCCGTTCTCCTAAAACAGCATAAATCGGGTAAGACGTAACTCTAGGTCATCGGTCTCGTTATTCGTTTTGATGATGATGATCATCCCGCTGTTCTTCGAGATTTTTGAGAAAAGTTCTCAGCTAACCGGGACCACCCAACCGTAGGACGGACCCATGGCCCATCCTCCGCACTTTCCTCGGTTTGTTTTAGTTATGTAATTATCTAATACATTAATTTGACATATAACAATCAGCTTCTTTAATTAATCCTGTTAAGCACTGGTTCCTTCACGTAATCTTATCACGTGATATAGAAAAACAATATCAAGCAAGTTCTTTTTTTTAACATTTCATCATTTTATCTTTGAAATACAAGGAGTTCTGCCCGTAGGCTTGTCCATAATCTGCCCGAAGGCTATCCAGTAATCCCCAGGGATCACTATTCCAAGCTTCCGCCTGTAAACTAGTATGCGGGCCTCGAGATCCAATCCCGAGTCATGTTAGTCTCTTGTGCAGGACACGGAAGGTGAGGGATTTACGGCTAGAGCCCCCCCTGGCACCCAAGCGTCCTCTTGCTCCAAGTAGAACTCAACGGAGAGACCTCTCGCGGCGGGTTCGGTCCACGTTCCCGGCGCGGTCAACAACCCTCTTGGTTAGGGTCACGCAGGCAGTCGGGGGTAACTGAAGCTGCCTCTCCCTTCAGGCCTTCAACCTGAAGCATTAGATATCTTTTCATCCTTTAGTTCCTTGAGCAAACAATGCAAACAATGCTTTCTAAACTGTTACAAGCACAATCAATTCCAGTGGTCGTTTATTTGGCCAATTGCTAAGGAGTGAATCTTTCTCTCCGAATGCATCCAGCACTCGATCCAGGATCAATTGCGACTTGGCAGGATCCCCAGGGGTTTGTTTGTTAACCCTATATCCTTGGGTTAGGGCCGTACCCTACTAACCCAACTTAACCAATACCTTAAGTTCTATTAGCAGTAAATATGTTATTCCAATTTACTAATTGGTCTTTTGCTTCCAAGCAAATATCTAATCCTCGTATCTTGGTTACCTTACCCAAGAAAGGTACTATACCACGACGATTATTTCTCCTCTTGCAAGATAAACTTGTGTAAGCATCTGCCAATCTCATTCCGAGGAATTGGCCATTCCCTTTTGATCAAATCACAAGATCATGCGACTCTGCAACCTATTACGCGAGTGTCACATCAAAATCATGGGACTATTTTACCCATCGAATGGCGTTGTCTAATCACAAAATCATGATTAGATAGGAAACAGGGTTAGGATATCTTCATAACAATCCATTCCTGATTGCACTAGGTCGATATTGTCGGTCCTAAAGGTCCAAATCCAAATCAAGTTTCATTCTTTTAGCGAGTGATCCTTAGGGTAAAAATCCTAGATCGTTTCTCGCAAGTATGTCCTATTGTCCCTACATTCCGTGAATGAGGGCAAGTTTTTAGGGTATAAGAGTTTCAGCTTTGGCAATAAGAGCGATTAGGTCACATCCTCAATGTGCTAAACCCTAGTTAGCTCTTTGGGATATGTTGCATTGATTTAAACCTTCTTGAACGAGTTGCTTGCGGTTTAGGTGTTTTTAGGGTAAACCAATTTACTTATCTATTCTTGAAGGTATTTACGATACCCTTCTCGTAACCACATGATTCATTTCCTACTTTTGAGTATATTTACAAACCTTACTTTTCTGGTTAAAACCAAAGCATATGCTAAGTTACAACATAACTTCTATTGATGCATTTAAGATTCATGCTACTAAGCGATAGGGTTTTATGTGAACCATGCAACCTTTTTCTAACTTCTTTTCTAAATGAGATTTTCGTATGTTGAATAAGCATTGTACAACCTTTCGTAACTATTTACGTAGTTGATTGAGATTTAAACCAATTGACTAGATTTTAATCTACTTTACGCAGTTTTAAGAACCATTTCCATGCCTTGTAAATTCCTACGGATTATTAGCGACCTTCTTTTAATGAATCATTTCGAAGGAAAGATGCCTAGTAATGCGACATATGATTTATTCTTTCCCATGCATAATCGAAAGTGTACATTAGTAATTTCAATTTTATAAAGATGGGCATTAGTTAATTTGAGTTCGTTACTTTGCAATGCATAATCACCACTTGCCAGGAATGCATAAAGATCTTATGCTCTTCTTTTTCATTCGTTTAATACAAATGACCAATTCCTTGATCGAAGTTATTTCTTTTAATTTAGTCAAGGTATTTCAATTAAAAAAAAGTGCATCCTAATTCCATAAATGATCCATGCACAATTGAAATATTATGACGTTAATCAAAATTAGGAAGAAAAACTTGGACTTGTGGTGAAATGTCCACATGGATGTTAGGAGATGATCCTCATGCGGTTGCGCCTTGTGACTTCTTAGGAGCCATCGTGACTTTGACCTTCTCGCATTGGTCGCGGACTTATGATCTTGGCCCGTCTCCTTCGAACACGAAACTCCCTTTGTGACCGCTTGCACGGTTTCTCGGAATCGGCTTTAGAAGGCTGTATAGGCTTCCTCCATGAAATGGTTTTAAAAGGCTTATGTGGGAAGGGGTTTTTTTTTTTTAGTAGAAGAAAAGAACCCGGCCTATGATGGAATTTAAAAGGGAAGGCAACGAAAAAAAAGTGCTTAAAACCTTGGGGGTAATAAAACCCGCTTGATAAGGCCTATGAAAAGCCCAAGGAAGGTAGTTTTAGATGGGCTTTGTGAAATGCTAAAAGGGGGGAACAAGGATTTAATTATTGGGATAAGTTAAACTTTAAGGGGACTTGGGTAGGAATTGCAAGAAGAAGGGGCTAAGGTGGAAATTTCGAAGAGAAAGGGGACTTGGGTAGGAATTGCAAGAAGAAGGGGCTAAGGTGGAAATTTCGAAGAGAAAGGGGACTTGGGTAAGAATTGCAAGAAGAAGGGGCTAAGGTGGAAATTTCGAAGAGAAAGGGGACTTGGGTGGAAACCTCACAGAAAGAGGGTTAGGTGGAAAATTCAAGGGAAGGTGGAAAATTCAAGGGAATGGATGTAAAAATCCCGGGGTTGGGCTATAAAAACCCTCTTTTAAATGACTTTAAGGAGAGATTTTTGTGGGGGGGGAACCCACAGGAAGGGATTTAAATCTCGGAGAGGGGGTTCTTAAAACCCAACTTGGAAGGGCTTTAAGGAAGACCAGAAGAAGGGGGGCTTTCTAAAGGCTTTGGAAGCTTCCCAAGAAGCTTCTAAAGCTTCTGGTCTCGTCGTGGAGATCCCACGTGGAGAAAGAGGAGGTGACTGATTACGACGGCTTGTAGGTGCATTGGCATGCGGAGCTGGCAGCGTATCCTAGTACTGACGGCCTGATCGATGGCGTCCACCACTCTTCCTTCTCTTCAAGCCTTCTCCCTCCCACTCGACTGGCAGTCTTATGCCATGCTTGGTCTTCTTCAGCCTCACAGTGCACACAGAGAGGCGATGCTACTTCCTAATTCTTGTGTGGCAGCACTGCAGCATTGTGGCTCCCCCTCTTCACTCCCCCCCTCAAGGCTTTTATAGGTGAGGGGAGGGGACCTTCTCGGCGCCACGCGGCCATAGTGCATGGCATATCCCCCTTGCACAAGCTCCAGCGAGGAGCTTAATCATCCACGCCACTCTCCCTCTCCTCCAGCATGACCGTCGACTGGGGAGAGGGGATAATTTTGAAACAAAAATTACCATAATTCCAACAATTATCCTTTTGGCCTCCTACCAAGAGGGGGTTCTTATGAAGAGCGTGGGTTTTTATTAACCCATAGTCCTAAGTCTCAATTGGCCTGTGGAGAGTGTACAATTAATGACCGCATCATTCGCAACCACAATGCCGACATTGTCTTTTGCCCAGACTTCACACGTGTATGTAGTAATTTTCAGCAGAAATATTACATCCTTTGCAACGCCTTCACCTCGTGGTCGAAGCCATGCCGTTCTGACACCTTCTGGGAGGTGAAACGAGGACGAAAGCTAAAGAAGGAGGTCTAAGCTCCAAAAAGGCTACACAGGGTGTCGAGTCGAAGGGAAGCAGAAGAAAAAGTTGATAATAAGGAAGACGATCAATCTCTGCAACTTCGAAGAGGAGCTGGATGGAAGGAAAATGGAGAGAATCGGAATCGAGAAGGATTTCGGGAATAAGAGAATGATATATATGGTATATATGAAGCGGAAGGAGACACAGGAGAGCTCAGAATGAAGAAGAAGACGAGCTCAGCTTGGGCACAATGAGCAGGCTATTGAGCTATATCATTGGATGCAACAATCTTCTGTACAACCAGATGGGCATGTCTTTGTTGCCGTTCTCAAAGCTTGCACTAATTTAGCAGATGTTAAACATGGACTACTGATACATTGGCACATTATAGAAAATGGTTTTGAGTCATCCACCATTGTTGTAGCCAATGCCTTGATTGATTTATACACAAAATGCGTAAGGATTCAAGATGCACAAAATGTGTTTGATAAATTAGTTAATCGAGATGTTGTGACTTGGAGTACACTCATTGCAAGCTATGCTCAGGATGGCCATGAAGGGTCAGCTATTAAGCTTTTCCATCAGATGCAGGACGAGGGCATAGAGCCAAACATTGTAACTTGGAATGTAGTACTTGGAGTTTATGCCCATCAAGGGCAGTTTCAGGAAGCACTTCATTTTCTGTGGCAAATGTGTCAAGACGGTATACAAAATGTGGAAGCCTGCTGGATGCTGCAACAGTGTTTGACCTTCTTGAGGATCGCAATGGGATTATATGGAATTCAATCATCACAAGCTATGCTCAATGTGGTTGTATTCATGTATCCATTCAATTTTTTTTGAGTATATGCAACACGAAGTCACCAAACCAGATAATGTATCCTGGAATGCCTTGATTGCTGCACATGCATCAATTGGAGAAAGTAATAAGGCCTTTAAGTTGTATCAACAAATGGTTGACATAGGTGTGGACGTTGACAATGTCACCTTCGTCAACATCTTGAAAGCTTGTGTGGCAGTAGACAACATTAAGTTGATTCATGCTGAGGAACATGGAACACAATGATCGCAGGGTATGCTCAACATGGTATTGGTGACTGTGCCCTTGATCTCTCTGGGAAAAAGTAGTGGTAGCCCTTGCTAGAAATCTTATATGTATCTTATGGTGTTAGAGAGCTTGCTAGAGACAAACCTAGCCTTCTGCAGAGTCATAGATTCCAGCAGTAAAGCATTGCCATAGAGTATGTTAAACTCGCGCAGGGTTTAATAATTTCTGATTAGAAACTGGCCTTTGATTATTGGAACTGGTGATGCTTGGATTCAATAGCTCTTCAGGCTGTGAACAGCAAGTTTATTAAACATATGCATGTTAAAACAACAATCTTTTCATTCAATATGAAGAGTCTGGAGTTTACTGTTGCATAGCCTGATCTCACTTGTTTAATCTTCTATCTTGGAATTTCTCAAGAACCTCTGTGGTTGCGACTTTACTTTCGAAAAACCCTTCGACAGCGGTGGATTTCGTAAAATTTTATTATTACCAAGGCTCATACACAAAGTGGATTCTTTGTGCGAGAAGTCGATGGGGATGCCTATCCTTTTCGGGTGTTTTGTTAATTTTATGTGTACATGGGTGATTCCATAGTAGGTGATTCTGCAAAATACATATTTAAATTAATAAACATTTATGAGTTTAGAGTGTGAACTCGTAATAAATTAAGGTTAGGATTGATTTCTAACCAATTTATTTTATGTAGCTGAAGACTGCTAGGTATTCACTTTTGTCGATTTAATTGTATTATTTTTATAACAATTGTGAATGCTTCAGTTGATGTGTAGAGCAAGCAGAGTGGCAGTGGGAAGCATTGGAGGATAGCGTGTATTCAAATTATCATCAAGTTTTGATGGGCACGTATCTTAGGCATGGTGCCTATATTTTGTCGCGCTTATTTATCAAAGCGCTTGATATTTATTTATTATTTTTGTATGCACATGGGCACACGATTTAAATACTTGTATTGGACATTGTATTTGGGTATCGCCTGACTTCTTGGGCGCCCATTAGCTTTAATTCTTTAGTGGCACAAAAGCAAACTCAAAAGCTAAAGCGTGCTATTTTGTAAATTGGGCTATTTTTTGAGCTTGAAGATGAATAATATATAAAATACATGCTTTGTGGAGTGCTCACACAAGGCATGGGGGGAGATTGCACCCAATTGGTCTCTTGTTCATGTCGTGCAAGCTTTCTTCATTGGTTTTTGTGTAAAAAGTAGAGTTCTTTTATTCTTGGGGACCTTCTGACGCTCAGTACGCGTGCATATGGCGACCGATCTGTGCACCGGTGGTATTAGAGTGAAGCTGAGATCGAGAGCTTCCAATCGCTTATCATCTCGCGCGAAGGCGGAGCTCCTGGAACGATCGAGCTCTATAGTCAGTCTTGTCACGAACGGTTGATACCAGCGTGTTCCTGGTAGTCAAGAACCCCCTTCTACACCTTCTGATCGCGAGAGACCAGCCTCTGTAGGTGAAGGACCATAGGCAAAGGACCGGCGGCCAAGCTCCTTCATCAAGTCGTGAAGAATAGATAAGAAATCCTCCATATCTCTCAAAGCTTTAAGGTTAAGCTTAGTAAGCTTTACAAGAAGCTTAGTAAAAAACTTCCTTAAACTAATTCGTAAAACGGCAGCAGCAACATGTACTAAACGACGTCAAAATGGCCATCAACATACTCTTGTCCACGAAAATCACACAGAGTTAATAAAGCTTTATGCTTTAAGTTTTCCAAGTCTTCTAAGAAATCCAAGTCACAAAGGTCATTAAAGACTTTCTCAACAACTATCTTAGAGGAAGTTTGTACTCAGAAGCACACGAATCAGTCTATTGCTCTCTGGAAGTCCCTGTTCACACTTGCAGACTTGCTGAACTAGTTTTAGCAAGAATAGAAGTTCACACGCAGACTATACGCAATTTATACACAATGCTATTCTCTTGGAAGATGGTTCTGACAATGAATATCTCAATCGTAAAGGAAAAAGACTACAAAAGCCAAATAAAATATACAAGCCTTGTAAACCCGCCTTTGAGCTACTCTCATCCCGCTAACAAGATTTCGAGTGTGTGAGGTCTTTTGGAATTTTGCAGGATGACTGAACAAAACATGGATGATCTTATGGCTGAAGGTGACCTACCCGAACCAACAATGGAGCAAAAGTTGGATTTGATTATGATGCAGCTCGAAGAAGAACGAAGATCTCGACAAGCTTTGCAAGTTCAATTGGCCAATTTGCAATGATCTACCACCGACCAAGATGGATCAAAACCCGAAGATCTTATACGACGTAGCATCGATGCAACACTTGAAGCCCAATCCATTCGCAAAGAAACAAAGATAAGTAAAAGAAACTTCAAATTCCGTACTTTCAATGGATCACCCAATGGAAAGACTGTACTTGCTTTTATCAGTCAATTTGATGATTACTTCCATGAAGAAACATATGCTGAGAAAGAAAAAATTAAATGTGTCACTAACCATTTAGTTGACCGAGCATCCTTATGGTGGACTATGGTCCGCAAAAGCGTTGATTGTCCCACTACCTGGGAGACTTTCCAAAAGAAAATTTTCCAAAATTTCCTTCCTTCTCAATTCCATGAAAAAGCCATCAAGCAATGGGATCTTCTACAACAAAGGGATCGCAAACCTATTTCCCAATGCACTAAACGTTTATGGAATGCTTTACTGCAACTACGTATGCTCGAAGATGTACCTGAAGCAACTCATAAACTCAAGTTTATGTCTGGTCTACTTGGACATTTCTATGCGGAAGTCAATATGTTCAAGCCAACAACCCTTGAAGATGCAATTTCCTTGGTTCATGACACTGAAGACAAGATTCGCAGACGAGACAAGCGACCACAACAATTTCTAACTAATGGTAACTTTGGTTCCAAACAATTCAATTCAAATTTTCAAAGATTCAATCAAAGTTGTTTTCTTCCATCTTCATTCTGTAAATCTTGGACACGACCACTTGCCTTGCCATCAAACACCAATCCAAACCCTAAGCCATCTTCACAGTCACCTGCCATTACCAATAATGTATCTAAAGCAAAACCCATAGTTTGTTACAAATCTCATCAACCTGGACATCTACCAGCCAATTGCCGATCCAAAAAGCCATCTGTACATATCAATTATCTGGGAGCAATAGAAGAAGAAGAACGTGAGGAAATGCCAGACATTACTGAAGATGATGATGACATCGGTACTACTTCGGATACTTTGCCAGGTTTACCAACTCCCCATTCTTTATTAACAATGAAATGTTTTGTGCATGGTAAAGAAAAGACTATTTTACATGATGATGGGAGCACACATGACTTTATTTCTGTAAAATTAGTCAAAGAATTGAATTTACAAACTGTTTCTACACATTATCGCATCAAGGCTGCATTCCTAGGTACAAG
Organism: Lygodium microphyllum; assembly: GCF_053477565.2. Taxonomy (NCBI): domain Eukaryota; kingdom Viridiplantae; phylum Streptophyta; class Polypodiopsida; order Schizaeales; family Lygodiaceae; genus Lygodium; species Lygodium microphyllum. The sequence continues at coordinate 129,054,455 of NC_141159.1, forward strand.
ATATAATGGAACACAAGAGGTGCATAATTTTGAAATTAAAATTGGTGATTATACTGAACGAAGAAATTTCTTAGTTGTACCTTTGTAGTCTAGTGACATTATCTTAGGAATGCCTTGGCGTCATCAATACAATCCTGATATAGATTATTCTACGCATTCAATTAAAATTTATTTTCAAGGAAAACAAATCACATTGCATGGTATGCACGCTTCTAATAATTTTCCACTGCTTACTCATACTCAAGCTAAACGTGCATTACGTAAAAATAGCAAATCTTATTTAATATGGGTGAATGAAATTCAAGCTAAAGAAAAACAAATGCATCCTAGGCATACACAATTTCTTACCCAATTTCAAGATTATTTTGTTGCTGATTTACCACTTGAATTACCACCTTCACGACCTGAAGATCATAAGATAGATTTAATTCCTGGAACACAACTACCATGTAAAGCACCATATAGACACAACCAAATTGAACAGAAAGAAATTCAAAATCAAATAGAAGAATTGCTTAACAGAGGATTAATTAGACCTAGTAGTTCTCCATTTGGTGCACCTATCTTATTAGTGAAAAAGAAAAATAATACTTATCACATGTGCATTGATTATTGTACCCTAAATAAAATTACTGTTAAGAATAGATATCTGATTCCTAAGGTAGATGATCTTATGGATAAACTACAAGGATCTGCTATATTCAGTAAGATAGATCTTAAATCTGGATATCATCAAGTAAGATTAGACAAATCTGATATATTCAAAACTGCATTTAGAAGACAATTTGGACACTGAATTTCTGGTCATGCCTTTCGGTTTAACTAATGCACCAGCCACATTCAGTCGCATGATGAATCACATATTTTTGAAACATCAGTATTGTGTTATAGTATTCTTTGATGATATATTGGTATTCAGTAAAAATGAGAATGAGCATTATGAACATTTGTCTTTAGTTTTTAAGTTGTTAAAAGTCAATCAATTATATACTAATCTAGAAAAGAGTGAATTCTTCCATATAGAAATTGAATATCTAGGACATATTATTTCATCAGAAGGTATTAAAGTCGACCCTAAAAAGATAGAAGCAATTTTAAATTGGCCCATACCCAAAAATGTGCATGAATTACGTTCTTTTCTAGGTTTTGCTAGCTTTTACAGAAAGTTTGTGAGGAATTTCTCATTACTTGCATTACCTTTGACAAGACTTTCAAAGAAGGGTATTGTGTATAACTGGTCTGACAATCAACAAAAGTCCTTTGATTTATTGAAACGTGCTTTAACTCATGCTCTTGTATTACAATTACCTGACTTCAATAGACCATTCTTCTTAGTAGTTACTGATGCTAGTGGATTTGGAATAGGAGCAGTCTTATGCAAGATAATCATCCCATAGGCTACTCTAGTTGCAAACTCAAACTATTTGAAATTAAATATTCTACCTATGACAAAGAATTGTTAGTTGTAGTACAAGCCTTACGTCAATGGAAACATTATTTAATGGGATTTGAATTTATGATTAAAACTGACCAACAAAGCATTAGACATCTCCTTAGTCAATCACAAATAGCTGACCGACACATTAAATGGGCGGCTTTTATTCAAAGTTTTCATCCCCTTATACAATATCAACCTGAAAAAGAGAATGTTGTAGCTGATGCTTTGAGTAGAAGACTGACAATTCAAAATATTTCTATGATATCATTTGATTCCCTTATCCTATGAAAGATACTTATCATCAAGATCCTACTTTCCAAGTTGATTGGAATAAATTAGTTGCAAATAATTGGATTCCTATTGATTCATTGTCTTATACTAATCGATTCATGTTTTAAGAAAAAAGATTATGTGTGACAATTCCATTTCGATCATTTATTTTACATGAAATTCATTGTCCTCCATATCAAGGTCATAGAGGAATTATATCTACTTTGCGTACATTGACTGAAGATTTTTATTGGCCACATATGGACACTGATGTATCTAACTTTGTATCTGAATGTTTAATTTGTCAACGAGTTAAAAGACACCATGGTAAACAATATGGTTTACTAATGCCATTATCTATTCCATCACGACCATGGGAACAAATTTCAATAGATTTTATCACTGGTCTACCTAACACTAAAGCTAATCATGATATGATTTGGACTGTCGTAGACAAGTTTAGCAAAGAAGCATATTTTATTCGATGCAAGAAAACTTTAACTGCATCTCAAGCTACTCAATTGTTTTTGAAAACTATTTTCACTAACCATGGTTTACCAAAAGTTATTATTTTTGACCATGATTCTAGATTTTGCAATAATTTTTGGATTACTTTGTTTGCTAACTTAGGAACAAAGATTTATTTTTCATATGTATTTCATCCTGAAACAAACAGTCAAACAGAAGCTACTAACAGTACTATTTTAGATCTTTTGAGTGCTTACACCATTTCAAAACCACGCACATGGGATACACATCTACATTTACTTCAATTTGTATATAATAATACACCACATATAGCTACAAAGAAAGCACTATTTGAAGTTATTTATGGATATCGATTGCCTACACCTGTTACATCATTATCAAACAAAATTCAAACTACTGATGATATTGCTAACATGCATGCTACTATTTTTGATAAAGTTAAAGATATGATTGCCAAAGCCCAACAATCATATACAAAACAAGAAAATAAGAAAAGACAGGCTATGAATTTTAAAGTTGATGATTATGTTTGGTTACGAATAGAAAAACGAAGATTACAAAGTGTAGATAAACACCCTGTTGTCAAATTAGCACCTAGATTTTATGGACCATTCAAGATCATACACAAAATCAATGACAATGCATTTAAACTAGCACTACCACAACATTGGAAAATCCACAACACCTTCCATATCAGTTTATTACGACATTTTCGAGGCCAATTACCTGTACACCCTGTCTATAAAAACCCTCCTTTGCTAGATGATGAAACTGGAAAGCTTGAGCTTGAAACTATTATAGATACTGACTTTATGACCACTAGAAATGGCCATAGATATTCTAGATATTTAGTCAAGTTTAAAAATCATCTTGTTGAAGAGGCCCAATGGATGCACGCTAGAGACCTAAATGCTTTCCGCACACTATTAGCTCCACATTGAGCTAATAGCAATTGAGGACAATTGCTATCCAGCCCCAGGGGTATGATGCCAAGAGGCATATTCCATGGTGGATTTCGTGAGGTTTTTCGGTGGATTCCGTAAAATTTTATTATTACCGAGGCTCATACACAAAGTGGATTCTTTGTGCGAGAAGTCAATGGGGACGCCTATCCTTTTCGGGCGTTTTGTTAATTTTATGTGTACATGGGTGATTCCATAGTAGGTGATTCCACAAAATATATATTTAAATTAATAAAAGTTTATGAGTTTAGAGTGCGCACTCGTAATAAATTAAGGTTAGGATTGATTTCTAACCAATTTATTTTATGTAGCTGAAGACTGCTAGGTATTCACTTTTGTCGGTTTAATTGTATTATTTTTCTAACAATGGTGAATGCTTTAGTTGATGTGTAGAGCAAGCAAAGGTGGCAGTGGGAAGCATTGGAGGATAGCGTGTATTCAAATTATCATCAAGTTTTGATGGGCGTGTATCTTAGGCATGGTGCCTGTATTTTGTCGCGCTTATTTATCAAAGTGTTTGATATTTATTTATTATTTTTGTATGTGCATAGGCGCACGATTAAATACTTGTATTGGACATTGTATTTGGGTACCGCCTAACTTCTTGGGTACCCATTAGCTTTAATTCTTTAGTGGCACAAAAGTAAACTCAAAAGCTAAAGCGTGCTATTTTATAAATTGGGCTATTTCTTGAGCTTGAAGATGAATAATATATAAAATACATGCTTTGTGGAGCGCTCACACAAGGCATAGAGGGATATTGCACCCAATTGGTCTCTTGTTCATGTCATGCAAGCTTTCTTCATTGGTTTTTGTGTAAAAAGTAGAGTTCTTTTATTCTTGGGGACCTTCTGACACTCACTACGCACGCATACGGTGATCGATCTGTGCACCAGGGGGTTCCCAAAGTGCATGGAAATTTTGAAACTTCCTAATACATTGTTTAGTCGCTTAATTTGTAATTTCTACACTAGAATCTACCAAATTTTTACCTTCTAGTAGCTATTATTCATGCCATCCAACTTCTCAATGTTAAAGATAGCACTATCATTTGACCCACCAACCATATTGCAAGAGATGAGAGCACAATCCAAGAAAAAAATGCTACTATAAATTATAGCAAAGCTATCCCAAAATCACAATCAAATCAAGGTCTAAGCAAGAGAAACTAGTAGAAGGATGAGTTGTCCACTAACTGTAATCAGGTAATTATCAAATCCAAGTACTTGCCCTAGGATAGAATGCATAAAACTGAAAAGGCAAGCTATTGTAATAAACTAGAGTAATATGCTAACAATAAGGTGTAAGAAACCAAGAAAAAAATATACAAACAACTAGCATTGAAGGCTTTCACAAACAATTGTAGTGTGTGAGTAACCATACATGCATTAGGCATAAACATAATGCATATATGATATCTTAAGGTAAAGAGAGAAGAGCTACCAAATGCATAACCAACTAAGAAAAGATCAATACTTAACCTAGAAGCATTAAATATCATTGATAACATATTGACAGACATAAGTGACAAGTCCAAAGTAAGTTATCAAATCAGTCCAATGTAGGATAACTACATCCAATACATATTAAGAGAGTATATACATGAAGTAAGTAACCCATGATCTTGGTGAAAGTAAGCTCAAACTCAACTATCTAAATCCAAAGCTCTATATAGCATCCAAAGTAGTGCAGGTAATTCCTAGTGAAAAGTAGTCAAATCCCGAATGAGCAATACAAACTCAAAACATCAAGTATATGTTATCCGAGCATCCTGGATACATCAAGCATAAGTCAGGAGCATAAAATCCAATAGATTATTCAAGCATATAACTATGTAATGTAATATACCAAATCACGCATGAACCTCCTTTTAAGGTAGTGAGGATAATGATATGGCAATTTTGATCATTTCTTTAGGATAATGCAATTTTTTTTTTCTTATTCCCTTGCCCAGCTGACTGTTGTGCTGGAAGGGGAGGGGAATAGAAACGATGCGGAAGCTCCTCAGTGGGAGCTTGCAGGTGTGGGAGTGCCATGCCTCTCGACACGTAGAGAGGGAGGATCCCCCTCCCCTCCCCTATTTAAACAGAGGGGGGTTGCTACCATGAGGAAGAAAAGACGAAGGATAAAAAAAAAGGGCTACGCGTACTGCTGCTATGAGAGGATCGTGAGAGGATGGAGAGGTTGCTGCGGCTGTTGCGTGAGGGGAGAGGTGGAGATGATGCATATTGGCAAGCTATCATTCGCCTCCGCCATCGCAATCCGCGACCACTTGGTCAGCACACGTCCACATTTCCACTGTCTTTTTCCCTCCTGCCACACGTGGACGTCCTAGAAGCTTCTAAAAAGGAGCTTCATAAGCCCCTATTCCCCCCAAAAGATCTAAGGCCTTAAAGGTCTTATTACCCCCCCCCCCCCCCCCCCTCGTGTTTAATTTCCCTTAGCCCCCTTCCTATGGGTTTTAGGATTACCCCCTCCTCCCTCCGAGTTTGTCTTTAAAGGACCTTAGACCTTTTCCCTCATTCTGAAAGGTATAGCCTTTAAAGGCTACTTTGTTCCCTTGGAAGTTCCTCCCTTAGGATTCTATAAGCCCATTTTCTCCCCAAGAAAATTTCACCTTAGCCCTTTCCTTTCCCATGAAAAATACCCTTAGAGCCTTGTTTTTTTTTCCCACTCGAAAAAAAGAAAAGAGAGTGACTGAGGGTCATTTGACACCTTCCTTTCCCACTCAAAAGCCTCATAAGGGATTCCACACTTTATTTATTTTCCGTTTGTGCGAGCCATTACAAGGCCATTAAGCCCCTCCCATGGCTTTAATGGGTCTTATCGGCAAAAGATTTTGAAACACACTTTCTTCGAAATCCCTACTTAAAGGAGGGAGACTTCTAAAACTACTTCCGACGGACGGTACAAGGGAGCGACGGTGGAATTCCAAAGAGCAATTGTAAAGCTGCTTCCACGTCCGAAAGACTACAATTGCGATGCCTCCTAAGAAAGTCCAAGGCACAGCCGCGGGAGGGTCGTCTCCCAGCATCCACGTGGATATCTCACCCCAAGCCCAGGTTTTCCTTCCTAATTTTTATTTTGATATTGTTATAATTCAATCATGCAAGGATAATTGTTAGAAATAGGATATAATTTTTGTCCTAAATACTCACAACGAAGAAACTTAGTCGTTAATACTTTCAATAGAACATTCGAAAAATAAAGGAAGCATAAATGCATTTCTAGCAAATAGCTTTATGCATTGAAATGAATTATAAACTAGATTATTGCCCATTAAAATAGTATACTTCATTTAAGCCTAGAAGTATAAACTGCATATCACACTATTAACCCATATCCTCTTCGCAATGAATCATCATGAAAAGTGCAAGCATGAAATGATTCTTACAATGCATAAACTCTAGGAAAATATCGTTTGTCAACTGCATAAATTATCAAGTAAAAGGTTGCTTGTTCACCATGAATTTTGTTTGCAAAGTATAGGAAGATTAGTTGGAATTAACCTAACCTATGCCTGGCCTTATTCGATAAGTTAAGGTTGAAAAATTAATTTACGCATAGACAACAAGTCATGTGGAAATGATCACGTAATTATTTTCTAGAGTTAACCAAATTGGTATGAACCTAAAACACCTAAACCGCGGAGTACTTGTTTAGAAAGAGTTGAATTCCAAGAAATTCACTAGGAAATTAACATGTGTTCTAATCGTTACGTATCGCTAAAACTGAAACTCCTATACCTTAAATACTTACCCACATTCACTAAATGTAGGGGACAGTGAAATGAAATTAGAAAGTGAGCTAGGGTTTTTCCCTAAGAATCTTACAAGATGAAACTTGGAAACCCTAGGTCTAATGACGTCAGCCTAGTAATCTGAAACAGATTGTTTCGTGACTCCATTGTCACATAGTTCGATGCGACACTTGCACAACAAGTGCGGAGTCATACGATCTTGTGATTAGATCACAAGGGAATGGCCAAATTCTCACAACGAGGATGGCAAGTCCTTACGTAAGTTATCTTGCAAGAGGATGAATAATCATCATAATTTAGTATCTTTCTTGAGTAAAGAAGATTGATTGGAAACTAAAGACCATCCGATAAACTGAAATAACTGATGAACTTGAGGTTTGACCAAGTCGGGTTAAGAGGGTATGTCCTAACCCAAGATATAGGGGATCTTGCAAAGTTGCAAGTCATTCTGGATCGAGTACTGGTTGCATTTGAAAGGAAGGATTCATTCCTTAGCAGTTTGTCAACAAAAATGATCAATGGAAATGTTTGTGCTTGCTACAGATTTTAGAGCACTGTTTGGCTTTGTTTGATCAATGAACTAAGAGATAAATGGATATCTATACTTCAGGTTGAAGTCCTGAAGGGAGAGGCAGCTTCAGTTATCCCCGACTGCATGCCTGACCCTAACCAAGGGGGTTGTTAACCATGCCGGGCAACTGGACCGAACCCGCCATGAGAGGTCTCTCTGTTGAGCGCTACTTGAGGCAGGAGGACGCTTGGGTGCCAAGGGGGGCTCTAGCCGTAAATCCCTCACCTTCCGGGCCCTGCACAAGAGGCTAACGTGACTCGGGATTGGATCTTGATGCTCGCACACTAGTCTACGGGTGGAAACTTGGATTAGTGATCCCTGTGGATTGCTGGATAGCCTTCGGGTGGATTGTGGATAAGCCTATGGGCTGGACTCTTTGTATTTCAAAGATAAATATGATAACCTGTTAATAAGGAACTTGTCTGATATTGTTTTTCTATGTGAAGTGATAAGATTGCATGAAGGAACCAGTGCCTAACGGGTTAATTAGAGAAGCTGGTTGTTACATGTCCAACTAATGTGTTAGGTAATTAAATAACTAAAACAACCTTAGGAAAGTGCGAAGGATGGGCCATAGGTCCGTCCTACGGATGGGTGGTCCTGGTTGGCCGGAAACTTTTCTCAAATCATGATGGACAGCAAGAAGATCATCAACGGCCACGAACAACAAAAGCGTTGACCTAGAGTTATGACTGAACCCAATTTACGTTGTTTTAGGGGAACGGAATGGGACTATGCCTTATGATAGAGAGGTTGAGCTTTGCATCCCTCTCGTTTCCCATTCTCCTTGAACCAAGTGCAGTGTGAATTTGCTTCGGACTTGGCATTTCTGCGTAAAGTAGTTCGCTTGGGTCCGATGCTAGTTGCCGTTAGGAAATGACCAATAAGGAAAACCCTAGGTCGATCCTAAGTGGGAACGGCCGGAATACTTCCGCTACATGGCAGACGTGGAAAGCCCTAGATCGCAAACCCTGTAACATTCCATGGGAGTGTCGAGCGGAGCTTTCTAGACATCCTTTCCGATGAATTGCTAAGACGTGTCCTGAAGATACCAGTGGGGACACGTTACAGTTGGTATCAGAGCCGACCAAAAACGGAATTGTTTTTATGAAATCTTAATAAGTTGAAGTAAAGCAAGTGTTGCTATTCCAAACATTCCCTTACTTCGAATGTTGTCTTGTAGAATTACGAAGTGTGGAACAAGTTTTTAGTATTTTGAATCATGTTTATGACTGCAATGCATTCTCCGCATTATCGAAAAAGGGTTGAGATGATGAACATCCTAGAGAAAATCTATAATCCATCACCTTTGTACATGGAATGAAGATGGACGGGTGCTTCAAGAATCTACTATATAGCCGCCCATCGGTTTGCTTACCTACAAGCCAACCTAAAAAGGATCAAGTGGTTGGAAGACTTGAAAGTTGTGAAGCTGTTCATTTTTGTGGAAGCTCACGTAAACTCAACTTTACATATTCGAGGTCGGAGGGTTGAGATGAACTCATATGTATATGAGGAAGCAACCTGTGTAATCCCCGCCGACAGGATTAAAGTGTTGGGCCACCATGAGAAGTATGGATTCCAACGGAAAGGATATCCTGAACTTCCAATGACTTACCGATTCTTGAAGATCCATGACCCGAAACCATAATATTATACAATTCCTGTAGATAAATGTAATACAATGTTGTTCTCCCCAAACTAAATGTAATAGTTGGCTTATCATCGCAAGAAATGTTGTATTCAAAAGGGCTATGGCCATATAAATACAAGTAAAGACTTCTTTTTATCAATGTCTGATTGTGCATGAGAGTTGATAAAAGTTATGTAGCTACATTGTTTACGTGACAGCTGAATTGAAGATGTAATATAAATCAATAATGATTATCGTATAATAATGTTCAGAAACCTTTATCGAGGCACAACCCCAGGTACAGGTTCCTAGTTCGCCTCCTACATCAAGTACTGCTGTAATCCAGCAGAATAAGTTTCTTCTCAAGCAAATCAAGCCACCCAAGTTTGACGGGAGAGGTAGGTCCGTCCAAGCTGATGCTGAAATTTGGATTGAATCCATGGAGGATTACTTCGAAGCAGCCGGTACTACACCTGCCAATCAGGCTATGCTTGCCAAGCTAAAGCTCACCGGCAAAGCCAGGCTTTGGTGGAAGCAATGGTGCAGGGATCAAGGGATCGCGTAGGGATCCGTTACCTAGGAGAAGCTGAAGAAAGCTGTGCAAGGAAGATACTTACCACCTACATATCGCACACAGAAAATGAATGAGTTCTATGAGCTAAAATAGTTGGGACTCACTCTTGACACATACTATTCCAAATTTGTCTCACTTCTTAAGTATGTGCCACAGATGGACATGACACAGCAGGTGTCCAAATTTTGTGTGGGTTTAAATCCACCAGTAAATACACGTCTCGAATCTATGCGTCCATCAGATCTTCAGGACGCACTCATTTGAGCGGTGCTTATAATTCAAGAGGTATAGTCTAGACCAAGGGGTAGCAAAACTTGGTCTTATAATGACCCAAATAGAGAAGCATTCAGACCTCAAATAAAGAGAGTTCAAGGTCATAATCAAGGACAAAGAAAGAAAGCAAGGACTAATAACATCAAAAACTTTGTTCCTACTCAAAGCAATGGCCGAAACCTCCGTTGTTTCCACTGCAACGAGCCTGGTCACTTCAAGAGGCAATGTCCCAAGCTTGGTGGAGGACATTGCCAAGCACCTTTCCAAGGAACGGGCCGTGGTCAAGGAGCCGCTAACCGAGGCAAAGGAAGAACCGCCTGTATTGCCAATAGGCAAATGTGCGAAGAAGAAGATCCAACCATGGAAGAAGAGTTTGAAAGGGCGATAATCCATGCTGCTCTACACAAGAAAGGCCCAAATCACCATTTCTCGGTGATTCAGACACCGTCGGACTATCAAGGTAAAAGTTTCCAAACCTTGATTGATTGTGGAAGTACACATTCCTTTATCTCACCAGCTTGTGCAAAAAGATTAGGAATAGCCACAGTAGAAGCACCTACCTTGCTTGTGGAATTGGCAAATGGTCGTGAGGTTACTTGTACCAGGCAAACTGCTAAGGTGGAATTCTTTCTGGGAGGGAAGAAGACTTCGGTCAAATTCAGAGTCATGAATTTAGGTATCCATGAGTGTCTACTCGGAATGGATTGGCTTAAGCCTAAAGATGCCCACATTCATTATGACAAGGGTCAAGTTTCCTTTCGAAACTCTGAAAGGGAATTAGTCACAACTCAAGGTGAGGCTAGAGTGCCAAGAATCCAATTGGCCAAAGTATCTCGTATCATAAAAGGAGTCTGAAAAGGATTACTTGTCTACTTGATCAAACTTAACAAGTTAGATCAGAAGCAAGAGTCTAATGAAGGACCTTCTTGGCTAAAGGAATACGCAGACGTATTTCCTGAAGAGTTGACAGAACTCCCGCCTCAAAGAGAAGTGGATCATGAGATTAGGTTAGTACTAGGAGTTGCACCAATTGCAAAGAGACCTTATAGAATGTCCATACCAAAAGCAATTGAGCTGAAGGAACAACTTAAGCAACTACTAGATCAGGGCTACATTTGGCCTAGCAGTTCACCATGGGGAGCTCCAGTACTATTCTAGAAAAAGAAAGATGGGACATTTCGACTATGCATTGATTACCGAGGGTTGAATCAAGCAATGGTCAAGAATAAGTACCCTATTCCTAGAATAGATGAGCTTCTTGATCGTCTTTAGGTGCAAAGATCTTCTCCAAGATTGATCTCAAGTCAGGTTATTATCAGATAAGGATCAAGGAAGAAGATATCCCCCAAGACGGCCTTCAATACAAGATATGGGCACTTCGAGTTCCTAGTTATGTCATTCGGACTTACGAACGCACCTGCCACCTTCAAGAGGTTAATGCATGACATTTTTAGGCCATATCTTGATGATTTTGTGCTTGTCTTCTTCGATGACACTTTAGTCTACTCTAAATAGGAAAAAGATCATGAACCCCAACTTCGGATTGTCCTTGAGACAATGAGGTCACATAAGCTATATGCTAAGATGAAGAAGTGTGCATTCTTCAAGTGTTAGATTGAATATCTGGGATTCATAGTATCAGCAGAAGGAATCTCAGTGGACCTAGCCAAGGTCAGAGATGTGCTAGAATGGCCAATACCAACATCTGTCAAAGAAATACGCAGCTTTCTTGGATTGATAGGATGGTATAGGGTCTTCATAAAAAAATATGCTTTGATTGCAGCACCTTTGACGGACTTATTGAAGAAGTAAACTTACATTGCATGGTCAACTCCCGAACAAAATAGCTTCGACAGATTGAAGCAAAGTTTGGTATCAGCACCTATTCTAAAACTTCCAGACCTCAATAAAGAGTTCGAGGTAGTAACTAATGCTAGCATACTTTCCTTGGGATGTGTGCTCATGCAGGAAGGTCATCCAGTAGCATATTCTTCAAGGAAATTGAAGAGTCATGAAAAGAATTATGCTACGCATAATCTGGAATTGCTAGTTGTCATCCACGCTCTAAAGCTTTGGAGGCACTACCTGTTGGGTAATAAGTTTACACTAGTAACTGACCATAAGAGTCTCAAATGGACATGACTGACCTTTACCACATACAGGCCAAACCAATGCTTTACCATCTTCCTAGAAGCACTCTATTGATTATATAGGCTACTGTCATAGACAAGAACCCAGTCATTTTCTTGAATTTTTCTTGGCCAAAGTCGATGTCGCTTATCAAAGCTTCTCAATAGCTGCTTGAATATCTTCAGGCTTTCTTTCTAGCTGCCATATGCGCAAAGTCAGCAACTCTTCTCTACTAATGCCTTCCTCCCAAGGTTGAAGACTCCATGTGAGAATAGATTCTTCAATTGGCATAATTGGTTGTTGTCCATGCATAAGTTCATCTGGCATATAACCAGTCATTGAACTGTGAGTAGTCCAGTCAGCCCATAATGCAAAAGATAGCATTTTAGGCCATTCTTTGATCTTTTCTCTACAAGATTTTTCTAGAATTTTGAGAATAGGTTGATGACCTCTCTCACTCCTTCCATTGCCTTCAGGACTATAGGCTGATTTCAAGCCATCTTGATACCCAATTGAGAAAAGAAGTTGTGTGCCTCATCATCATCCAATTCTCCTCTATCTGCAATTACTTTACCCTCATAACCATATCTGCAAAACACGTCTTTAAGCAAAAAATGACAAACAACTTGAGTGGTCTTGGTTGTTAAGGCTTTGTCTTCAACTTGATTGGTTAGATCCTCTCTTGCAAGCACTAAATACCACATATTCCATATTCCTCTAGGCATGGTTATAAGATCAATAACCCATCTATAATGTATACACAAGGGGATAAGTCGGTTGTAACCCATCTTGATACTTGACCATAGAATACATCTGACACACATAATAGGTTTCAACAAAATGTGATATGTCCCGATACATGTTTTTCCACCAATATTTTTATTTGACTTTACTAAAGGTTTCCCATATGCCTCTATGGCTAGCCCACAAGCTTTCTTGAAATTATTTCATTACTTGTTGCAATCTTTTGTTACCTAAAACTTGGACATGTGCTCCTTTCTTCTTCTTTGCGTGCTTCCATAGATGTCCTTCTTTAAGAAAAAAGTCATAAGTTTTCCTCTTGATATGCTTGAACTCGTAATCTGTCCAAGTCTCCTTCTTCATCATTGTGCTCAAATATTAGCCAACCTTCAGCAAATCTTCTTTAAGAAAATCAACTAGAACTTGAGCAATGCAATGAGCATGCTGGCTTCTAGTTGACCACCCTATTGTTTTCAGCTTTGGACCAGTATATGCAGTAACTGAAAATGTATTTTTAGTAGCCATGGAATGAAATTCATCAAGTATGGATTCTTCAGCTTTATCTTCTTCCATAAGCTCTTCTTTATTGTCATATCTTGCACGTGATAGCATCTCAATAACTGGATTCCCCTTTCCTGCAGTATGCTTTAATTCGGGTTTGAGAGATTTAATATATGCAATCCATCTTAGCATAGCAATGTCGGGTGTAGAGCAATTGTCAATCATGCCCAAGAGTGGAAGAAAATTAGTTTCTACTACTACGAAAGCACTTATAAAATATTCACGATCACACTTTACACAATTTCCATTTTACTTGTGCATACCTTCATTGACATTCATTGAGAACTTTTGCTCCAAAACGAATTGCATATCTATTATCTTCAAGATCCTCTTGGTCAACATCCCATTCTATCCCAATGAGACTTGTATCCACAGTAAGGATGATGGGTTGACCATTTGAATAATCAACCTTTTTTAGAGTGGGGGCTGAAATTAACAGCTTCTTTAATTTATGCATAGTGAGAGTATGCTCATTATCTCAAGAGAATCTTTGTCATTTTCTTAATAACTGATAAATATTTTCGGCTACATGAGCAAAATGTGGTATCCATATGAGATAGAATACGCATGTGCCAAGAAATCTTCTTACTTCTAAAACATTTGTGCATTTTTCTTGCATTCTGCTGATGGCATCTATCTTGATTGTTGAAGGTTTGTGTCCATAGGGGAGACATAGATGACCGACCATTAGGGCTTCTTCTACTCCAAAAATCGACTTAGCTCCAAAAATGGTAAGATGTACCTCTTCTAGCCTTGTTAAAATCCTGTCACAATCATGAATATGGTTAACTACAAATGTCCTACACCCATATTCATCAAGCTCCTCATTCTTTTCATTGACTTCACATCCCTTGATAGGTACATCATCAAGAAATGGAAGAGTAAGTTGTGGAATAAAGTCCCTTAAGACTTTGTGCATGGAATTCATCATATGGGCTACGGAGTCTATTGCACCTTGTGGTAGAGTGCACATGCGGACCAATCCAAGAGGTGTCTTCATTGTGGTAATGCCTCGGCTTTCTAATGAAAGCCGAAATTGGTCATATCTTGAATATAGGTCACCCATAGAATAAATTGCTCTACTTGCAAAATCTTCAGCAAATTTGTTAACAATTGGACCCGAACCAACATTTCGGATTGTGACACGATTAACAGGTTGTAGATCTTGAATGAATTGTAAAGATCCATTTTTCTTGGGCATGGTAAACCATCAGTTTGAGTAAGGTGCGGAAGAAGGTTCTAAAATTTTCATTTTGATCTTCTCATTTAGAAGTTTCAATAATTTGGGCAAATGCGTCCTTGGAACAGGAATAGGCTTGATGTTCCAAGGCACATGTGGGACCATAAAAATGACCATAGGAGCCACAATATTTGGATCCACATAACCTATTTCACTTGGCTGAAATGCAAAAGCTTTTCCATGTTTCATTAGCATTTGCATAAAAGAGTGTTTTTCAGCCCCGATGAAAGGAAAGCACTTTCACCTATTTTGAGCTCTTTTATAGTTTCAAATGTGAACTTGTAACCAATGTTGGAAGGATCACAAAGACTTGACTGATTTGCTGCCCTATCAACTAGCCCTTCACTTTCAAGAGATAGTGAGACTGCCATAGACTTGACTTTCTTATCCACCGGTGCTTCAGCCTTGTTGAGTAAACCAATGTATTATTGCTCAACAAATTCTTGAATTGTTTGATAAAAATCCAATAATGTGCATACTTCTATGGACTGATTTTTAGCCTTATTTTCTTTATGAGAAGCTGCATATATTTCAGCCAATGGGTTAGTAGTAACAAGTCCAAAAATAATGCTTGAAATATCTTCATTTTCAGCCATCATGTCATATGTTTTCATCTCCCCTTTTACATGACATAAACATTTTCTTTCATCTTTAGTCATGGATGGAAGAGACTTATAACAACCCATACTATTGGTTGTACATAGATATAGATTTTCTAGGGACACAGTTTCTGTAGCATAAGGAGGTTCAATCTTTTTACATGACGCACTACCATAGCCTCCTTTTATAGCAGTGCAGCTTGAAAACCCTTGAATTCTCGGGCATTAGGAGACATAGGATAATCACGCAGTCGATCTCTGTATCGATGATGGTTAACACACATAGTAAGAAATTGGATGCTTTTGTTTCCAAGAAGGATTCAAAAATGTAAGGTTACCCAAGAATGATAGGGAAACTACAAGAGTCTTGAACAAAAAAGTGAAAATTGTCTTTTATATCTCCAATAGTTATGTGCACATTAGGACATGCAGCATATAACTCTACAGAAGAGTTTTTTGGAGTTCTCATTCACCAACCTAGATCAACATCCATGGGCCATCTACCACTTTCATAGAGACTCCTTTCCATGACGTTTATCTCTGAGCCATGGTCTAAGAGTGCAATGCATGGTGTTTCTTTTTCTCCAATTTTGATGACTGTCTCCGTTGTTGCTCTTACCCAATGCGTACAAGAGTAGTGACTGCTTGGAATGAACTAAGCCTCTTCCTCCTCATGCATATGCTGTAGATGGCCTTCTTTTTGAGACGTGGGATACCCAACTGGTTTGGACCAGCTGACCATTACATTTTTAGCTTTCACTTATTTAATTTTTGCATTCATGCTTTCTTTATCTTCAACTTCAATTGTTGTAATTAATTCTTTAACTGCTTCAAGATGAATTCCTTGTGAAGTCAGCTTCTCTTCATCATGCACAAAAACTTGAAGAACTTGCAAAAAAGCATGCACTTTTTTCTTTAGATTCATCACCAACATATTGTCTTTTCCTTTTGATTACATTAATAATTATATAATGGAATTCACGTTTGGCAATTCCAAGAATTTCGCCTAAGGTGAATTCAATTTTACTTTCCAAATTTCGTTCTTCTAGGACTCATTTGAGATTGGTTGCTAATTCTATGTCAAATTGCAATTTGTAGTCTGGCTGTTTGCTTTTCTTCTTTCCTTTAGGCTTATTTGTTTTTAACACATCTTCCATCTCTTGATCTAGGGTTATATTTTTAGCAAGCTTTGGTTATTCAGGCGCTCTTCTAGTTACCCGTTTCGAAGGGCGAGAAGAGGAAGGCCCTCGCTCATCTTCTCTTCTTCTCTTTTCTTCAATCAAGACTTCTTTATGATTGACATCAACCAAATGTTCAAAGGCAGAAAATGAATCTACTAATTCTTTCTAACCAGTTATTAGATTGCACATTAGCTTTACATGATTTCAAACTTGATTTAATTGGCTCAATTTGCAGCCCATAGGTAGCTGCATCAATTGTTGCATAGGCATTCTTTACAACTAAATCTTCTAATATTTTCTTCATTCCACCATTGCCAAAATTTGGCTCCAATGGAAGACAGTTTCAGCTACATGATTTTTTTTATCTTTCCAAAAGATGAGATTCTGTGCTTCAGTCTCAGGGAAGGCAGAACACTCCATCTTGTCATGTTGTTGGCTATCACACCAAATATAATGCCTCTCTTAAAGCCTTCTCTCATGGGTCTTTAAGTACAATCACACCTACTTCAGTCCCTTGGTAAGGAGCAGTGAGGGCTTAAGACCATAATCCTATATACACAGTAGGAGAAAGTATCACCACTCAATTCCTATAAAGAATTTTACTTGCAATCTTTTTCTAATGCAATGATAGTACTCTTTTCTTTCCAGTAAAATGTCATGTCATTGTCAATACACAAGATTGTGTTTATGAGTCCAAGTCTCAATCTTGGAACCTAATTCACTTGTGCGACAATTTGTCTTTGTTAGGGTCAATGTCTTCATGAGTTTTTTTTTCCTCTTTCAACCTCCATAACTTCCGCATCTGCCATGCTCTAGATCCCGCGTCTTTTAACAATGAGGTTGGCTTAAGTTGAAACAATTAGTTACTTAAAGATATATAGCATATAGCCTGTATAAAAGAGAGAGAGTATATGCGTTGTCACTTTTGTAAGCAAATCGCCAAGAACCACGGACTACTTATTGCTTCAAGTATTTCAAGCCAAAAGCTATGGCTACCTCTCACATAGCGATGCACACTCTCCCACATAGAAATATAGTGAGATTGCCTTTGAATTTGATCGAGTACCACTCTTACAAATCCGCCCTAGTAGCTCCATGATTCAAGATGTGCTCTCAAACAAGATCCATCTCTAACTTGTCCAAGCTTCGATCTCCATAGACATGTGTGCAAGAAAGGGGAAGAGAAGAAGATGAAGATAAAGAGAGGAGAAGAAGATCTTCTCTGCGGTCCCTCACTCTTTCCTCTCTCATTATTAACCCTCAGACAAACAAGGTAGAAAATTTGGAAAATCTAAAGAAGAAGACAAGGCCAAGGCAAAAGTGATACAGAAGACAAAGGCGCGCCAAGAAAATTATAGAAACACAAGAAGTGCGAAAAGTCCTAAATCAAGGAGAAAGGTGCACAAGAAAAAGTGCAGGTCAATACTTTTGTAAAAGAGCACAAGGCACACTGTGATTTATTTTAAGTGTGTCGGCCATGCAAATTGTAAAGGTAGATGGGTGGTAGGAATGAAGCTAAGAAGATAAGAGGACAATGGAAAAAAGGGCCTAGGGCCTGCCATGTGAAAAAGGGGATAAGGAGATGACCGCCCAAAAGGGATTTAGAGTTTTGTATATAAATTTGAAAAGTGAATGAGAAGCTGATTCTTGTGTGTGCCAAAATTAGCTCTCCCCCTCTTCTTCTTATTCTTGTTCTTTCTTGGTTTAGCTTATGCTTGAGAGAGTGAGAGCGGAGTTTTGAGCCCGGAATGTACCTAAAATTTTCCAAAAAATCCAAAATTTAGGAAAAAAGTATTCGACATCGAAGGTGGCGGCTGTAGCTAGGACGATTTTAAGCACCAAGTGAAAGATGACTTTTAAAAGGCGTCCGAGTAACACTTGTGGATTTTTGATAATTTTTCCAACTGCAATGCGGGATGCCGGGAGCTGCCAGTCAGTGCGGGATGCCAAGACGGACGCATAGGATTTTTTAGAGGTTGAATCGGAGCTCGAATGTGAAAGATGCCAAAAATTGGCCAAATTTGAAAAGATGGACCAAGATTTAAGGGCAAGAAGGGGTGCCCTTTGAGAGGAGGCACCCCCTCTCCCTCATTTTTTCACGTGGTGGCAGCATCTTCACACAGGAAAACGACGCAAAAATCGGATCCCCCCCCCCCCCAAAAATCGATTTTGGGGTTGCAAGCAACCTATGAAATAGACAATGCCCGGAAAATTCTCCTTCTTCCTTGATCATATCGCTCGTCTTCACGTGAGATATGACTGGCTGAATGAAGAGATCAAAATCTAGTCTTTCTCTCTCCTCCCTCTCTCTCCTCTCTATGGGCTGTTCATGTGCACTATCTTGAAAGAGGAATCAGGAGGGAGATTGAAGCAAACGGTGATGGAGATTGATGGAGATGCTGAAGATTGACATGCAGCATTGAATTGAGAGAAATGGAGGCTCTGTCCACTGGTCATGCAGTCATTTAATGCGTCTCGAGTTTCGTAAAAACACGGTATGAGCATTTTTATGAAGAAAATGAAGGGATTTTGGTATTTTATGATGGTAATGATGTTCTTATTGGATGAAAATTTGTTTGAGTGCTAGTTGCATTATGATTAATTACTGTTTGTCAGAAAATTTTGATTTTGCAATGATTTACATGCGCTATTTAATTCCTGTAGAACCCGAAATGCGAGTTTTAAGCGGTAAAATGATAGTTTTGTCGGTTCGGGTGGGTGAAATGTGTTCCTATGGGGGGAAAATGGAAAATAAATTGAATGTTAATACGCTGAAGAGATTAGAACAAGAAAAATTAGAAAATAGCATATTTTATTGATAAATAAATCAAGAAAATAGGGAAAATAAGAGAAAAATAGGAAAAAAAAGTAAAAAAAAATATAATGATTGTTTGTGGATGTATGGTAGTGGCAAAGCATAAGGTTTAGCCTCAGTTTTCCCTATCTCCTCGTCAAAGTTTGTGATTTATCACTTTTCATACATCAACACATGACAAAATGAACCTCTACACCTATGCAACAAAAGTAATACCTAAACGTAGGGGGGTGGGATGTTTGAATGGTGCGATTTGCTTGCTGATTGTTGCTGATTTGCTGATGCATATCATGATATAGAGGTTGTTTTATTTTAATTAAGAGGATAGTAGCATGGGTGTTGTCTCGATGCTATCCTTACATCGCCGCAACGAGTTAGTGAACGAGCATTGGAAAGTCTGGTTGTGCACAACATGTTTCTGATTATAAATTATGTTTGAGCACTTTAGGATCATACACTTTTGCATGTGCATCTCAACCATGGTATTAGAATACAAAGGATTGGATGCATAGCACCTGTTTTTTCGATGACGATGACCCATGCTTAAGTGTGGAAAGGCAACCTAAGCCGTAGGATAGATGTTTGTTTCTTGGGGAATTATTTGGTAAGGACATATGGTATCTCATGGAATATATTCAAACTGAAAGAGTGGAGTTTTTTCGTTTGTTCTATATGTTGAGCAATGCATCAAGGGGCCAATCCCTGCGTTGTAGGAGAGTTACAGTGGGGCCGCGGTGATTCCACCGAGAGGTTGCCTCCCATGTATGTGATTATCGTGGCATTTATTACCAGTGTATATGGGTTCTCCCTCTGTGGAGTTTATAGAAAGAGAAACGTTGGACTACAAAACTATAAACGCATAGATTAGGCTTTAGGACAGTTCGTCCTTTAGCAACAAATAGATGCTCCTGGCCCGCGAGGCCGTGAGGGTGTGTTTGTCTATTAGGAGCATGAGTTCTGGCTAGTGCCATAGCCAGTGCCGCCCATTGGAGGTCCCATCAGAGAGGGAGTGTGAGAGTGTGAGGGTGAGGAACCATGGTGGAGAAGCTCTCTATCTTCTCCACTCTTCTTCTCTTCTCTTCTCTTCTCTTCTCTTCTCTTCTCTTGCTCGCAGAAATGAAGCTTGGAGTGTGGAGATTGAGGATGGAGCTTGCTTGAATCTTGCACTAGAATCATGGAGCTACCGGAGTGCTTGGGAGAGGAGGCAACTCAATCGGGCATGGAAATAAGCTCACTACACTCGTAGAGATGGATAGCGCATTGGTTATGTGAGAGGTAGCCATTAGTGCTCAGCTTGGAATGCTTGAATAATAAGTGGTTTGTGGGTCTTGGCGGTTGGCCTCTACATTTTGATTACATTTCTGGACCAATGGATTCAAGCCTTGAGTGCTTGCGTGCTTCAAATCGAGCATTGGACTAGGGTTTTTCCCAAATCGATGCTTGAGGTATATAGGTAAGAAGAAGTAAGGGAGTTTGAAGAGGTACTCGATCTCCTTAGCAAGTAGGTTTTTGGTTTTTTAGATTTTGAAAAGCAGGTTGGAGTAGTGTAGGTATTCTCTTTATGACTGCTATTTACATTTAGATAGGATAGGCGCAAAATAGTGTGAGCACACAGTAGGGTTTATGCTGCTATATAACATGTTGAAACAGGGAAAAGAAGGCCAAAAAAATGAAATTCTAAGTTAAATGTTGGTAAGACGAGCAAGATAAGGTGAGTGCAGACCTGGGTAGGGCAATAAGAGGCCGGGAGTGTCAAGGAAGACCTTATTTTGCATGTGAAAGGTTAACGAGAGCTTGAGAGAGAGAGAGAGAGATTGCAGGTCTAGACCTACATCAGATTGATCGAAGCACATTGGGAGTTTCAGTGAGATTCAAGTATGGAATCTCCTTGGCCCACGTTCCTCTTTGATTCCTGAAAGTTTTGGTGGCCACTAGCGATATCTAAATTAGATTTTTTGGGCAAATAAGTGATTCACACGTGTTTCGGCCGACAGAATCGAATGCCTCTCATAGTGACCGATTCCTAGAATCAGACCGAGTGACCTATCCGACTCCTAGAGTCGGGGACCACTCAAAGAAACCTACTTGGTCTGATTGGATACCTTATCTGATTTTTAAAATCGGACACACAACCTATCTGATCAGATGCTCGACCCATGCGATCGCAACGCTGGACCCTTGGGTAAGTTCCTCATGAATATATGTGTGCATCATGTGAGTTCAAAATAAGGTATTTTTTAAATACTATTTTTATATATTTTTTACATAACAGAAGGGTGTAATATGAATGGGTTATTTACAGATTGAATAGAAAATGGTTATGTTTTATTAAGGAAAAATTCACAAATAATGATATTTATAAATAGGCCTTGAACACACGTGATGTAGAGGATATACATATAGTAACTTCCCCGAGGCTCGACCATAGAATTAGACTAGTAGCCTTGTCCGATCGGACATACCTACTCCAATTTTCAAAATCAGACCATCCCAAAATCAAACACTTCAAATTGGACATCCGATTGCTAGAATCAAATACACAAAAATCATGAAAATTAGACATCCCATAATTAGACGTCCAATTCCCAAAATCAAACACACAAAAATCGGACCACCAGAATCGAACCAAACCCCCACTCGTCTAATTGGCCAATTGTACCAACCCAAAATCAAACGTCCGATTTTGATATTCAAACCTCTGAGAATTGGGCAAAAAATATCAAAATTGGATAAGTGAATAAAATACAAAATTGACACATCTAACCCCTAAAACCAACCCAAAGACCATATAGAGCTAAAAGCACATCATTGATCTATCCTTGGACTGAAATCTAGAGCAAGTAGTTCAAAACTTGGCTATGAATGATCCTTCAAATCGTGCATGGTGTTTAGCGTAATGGCCCTATGTCAAGATTGTGGGAGAGAAGGAAGGAGTCTCGCTTGAAGCTTTCTTGCTTGCACAATGGGGGACGACACACAAGGGTGGAGGCTGAAAACAGTTTTCCTCTTCTCAGTTGTGTAAGCCAAAAGAACTCAAGTACAAAGAAATAGAAGAACCCTATATATGGGTCTCAAACCAAACTCAACTAACTAAGGTGGCATACTAACTGAGCCACGAACTACAGTAGATAAGGATAGCTATCATGTAGCTATTATTCATGGGTGGTGTACCAACCGCGTCTGCAACTGACAAGTCGGTGACATAAATACACAACGGTCACCCTGGCGTATCACGAGTGGAGCTCGATATCTCAACACTCCCCCTCGAGCTCAATCCCAATTCCTGCACACCAAGCAGGTCTCTGAACTTGCGCAGCTTCTCTGCACCCAATGCCTTCGTGAATATGTCAGCTACCTGATCCTCTGTGCTGACATAAACTAGATCAATAAGACCTAGTAAAACCCTCTCTCGCACATAGTGATAATGCACCTCAATGTGCTTTGTTCTAGCATGATAGACTGGGTTATTTGCCAAGTGTATACTACTCATGTGGTCACAATAAATGACAATTGGTCCATCTGTAGACTGATGCATATCATAAAGTAGCTTATGCAACCAAGCTACCTCACATGCAGCCATTGCTGCACCCCTGTACTCAGCCTCTGTGCTCGACAAGGCAACTGTAGGCTGTTTCTTGCTGCTCCAAGTGACTGCAGCACTCCCAAAAGAGAACACATATCCACTGGTAGATCGTCTATCAGAAATACTACCAGCCCAATCAGCATCAGTGTATCCATGCAACTGTATGTGAACCCCAGTCTCATAAAATAGTCCATACTGCAATGTGGACTTCACATACCTGAGTATGCGTCTAGCCGCATCCAAATGTGGTTTCCTTGGAGCCTGCATAAACTGACTTACCAATCCAACAGCATAGCTCAAATCTGGCCTGGTAATAGTCATATAAATCAAACTTCCTACTATGCGTCTGTACATAGTAGGGTCTTCTAGAAGCTCACCTGCATCTGTGCTCAGCTTCACATTTCGCTCCAAAGGAACTGAAATAGGCTTACAGCCTGTCATCCCATATTTGGACAGCATGTCCAATCCATACTGCCTCTGCAAGAGCTGTATCCCACTTGGTGATCTAATCACCTCAATGCCCAAGAAATAACATAGCTCTCCCAAATCCTTCATCTCAAACTTTTGCTTCAATAGCATTTTCACATGAAGGATATCTTCATCACTGTCACCTATCATAATCAAATCATCAACATAAATGACAAGTAGCATAATACCTTTCTCTGTTTTTCTCACATAAAGTGAGAAATCTGCCTTGGAAATCTGAAAGCCAATAGTGACAAGATACTGTCCTATCTTGTCAGACCATGCTCTAGGTGCTTGCTTCAAGCCATACAAGGCTTTCTTCAGCCTGCAAACAAACTGAGGATGAACAACATGCACATAACCTAGTGGCTGCTCCATATAGACCTCTTCTTGCAAATCACCATGCAAGAAGGCATTCTTTACATCCATCTGATGTAAAGACCATCCCTTTGATGCAGCCATAGCAATGACTGCTCTTACAGTTGCCATCCTTGCAACTGGACTGAATGCTTCTTCATAGTCAATGCCATATGTTTGTGCATACCTCTTGACTACTAATCTTGCCTTGTATCTGTTCACAGAACCATTTGCATTGTGCTTCACCTTATAAACCCGCTTACAGCCAATTGCATTCTTACTTTTAGGCAAAGGTACTAACTCCCATGTAGCATTTGCTTCCAAGGCATCAATTTCTTCATCCATGGCTTTTTCCCATTTTTCTTTTCCCATGGCTTGCTCAAAAGATGTGGGTTCTGGTTCCTGTATCACTTTGACCATATATGCATAGTGAATGGCTATAAATCCATCATATTTCAGCCTATCTACAGGATACCTAGCTCTCGTAGACCTGCGCAAAGTAGGTTCACTCCCAGGTGCTCTCAAAACATCCCTGGTCTTCCTTACTCCAGGTGTAACAATAGAAGGAATACCCAACTCATCATCAATGCTCTGTTCTGAGCCACTAGATTCACCATCCACATAAGAGTGACCTGCATTCACATCAAACATGGACTGATCAACCTTCTCTTTTCCTTTTCGTGATACCTGCATACCACTATCTGCATTACTTTGAGAAGATTCTCCTGATCTCAATCTGCCTGTCCATGGCGAAGAATGTGAACCACTACTAGAGGACGCTCCAGGTCCACTAATATTTTGTGACTGCTGCTGTGAATTCTGTGCAGCATTACCATTTTGTGCATCTACATCATCAATCACATTTACTGGTTTATACCAGCTACTCATCTCATCAAAAACAACATCTCTGCTCATTGTAAACTTACGAGTAGAAGGGTTATAGCATCTATACCCTTTTTGGTGCAGAGAGTAACCAATAAAGATGCACTTCTCAGCTTTTGGATCCAACTTGGATCTCAACTCATCTGGCACATGTACATAGGCAATGCAACCAAAAATTTTCAAATGAGAAATATCTGGTTTCCTACCAGTATACCTCTCCTCTGGAGTCATTCCATGTATTGCTGCAGTGGGAGTCCTGTTCATTATGTAGACTGCTGTAGCAACTGCTTCAGCCCAATAAAAATCTGGCAAGTCTTTTTCATTGAGCATGGCACGAGATACCTCTCCAATATGCCTGTTTTTCCTTTCTGCAATTCCATTTTGTTGTGGGGTATAACTGCATGAATATTGCTGCTTTATGCCATGCTCCTGTAAGAACTTTGCAAACTCATTTGAGAGGTACTCTCCCCCTCCATCTGACCTTAGGCATTTTATTTGCAGACCTGTTTCTTTTTCAGCCATACCTTTAAGGGTTTTGAAATGCCCAAAAACTTCACTTTTCTTTTTCATAAAATACACCCAAACTTTTCTGCTATAGTCATCAATAAAAGTGACAAAATAATGACAGCCTCCAAGAGATGCAGCTTTAGTAGTCCACACATCAGAGTGGATTAATTCCAATGGCTTTTCACTCTCTTGAACATGTCTAGGAAATGGTTTCCTTGCCTGTTTTCCAAACTGGCAGGCTTCACATACCTTATGCATTTCTGCAACCTTGAATTTTGGCAATCCTGCAACAATATTTTGGGCCTGCATTGATTTAAGTTGTTGTACATTAACATGACCAATGCGTTTATGCCAGATATCAATATCTGCAACTACACCGGTCCCATGTGCAAACATTGCTGCACTCAATTCAGACATGTCTGCATCCAATGTAAACATTCTGCCCTTCTTCTTTTCTTTTGCTATCAAGCGACCTTTATTTTTCATATCCTCAACAAAGCATCCATGAGGATTAAATATGACCTGCAAGCCCTGCTCAACCATTTGACCAAGTGAAACCAGATTCTTGGTGATATTCGGGACATGAAATACATCGGACAAGTATTTCTTTTTCCCATCCTGCATAGACAAAGGAATTTTTCCAATCTGCACAATAGGATGTGCAGCTGCTATCATCACCAGTCTCCACAAATCCTGGTTTTTCCATTTTTCTTGCATCCTCCATCCATTCTGCATGACCTGTCATGTGGTTTGATGCACCTGAGTCAACATACCATACATCATTGCTTTCTTCTGCACTTGTCACAGAATTGTTCATGTGCTGCACCATAAACAAGTGCTCATTTCTGTCATCACCCTGTCTACTAGAAGATGCATAATTCCCTTGTTGCAGTTTTCCATTCATGATGTCATTCTGCTTTTTATAGCAGTCTTTAGTCATATGACCCATTTTACCACAATAGTAGCATTCAACATTACTGTTTGCATTTTGGCCTCTTTGCCATCCACCACGACCTCTTTGGCTCCCCCTGCCTCTAGAGTTACCACGTCCTCCTCCATAGGACTGGTTTTCTTGAGTTTGCTGCATATTCTGATTTCTACCACGGCCTCCAAATCGGCCTCCTCTACCTCTGCCTCTACCTCTTCCAGCATTTGAGTAGAAGACAGCTTCTTTTGAAGTTCCTCCTGAAGAAGATGCACCACCATTTCTCTGCTCCTCAGAAATTAGAAGAGCAATCAACTCCTCAAAATCAAGAAATCTTTCACGAACTGAAATGGATGTCCGAAACTGTGCATAATCCTTTCCTAGACCATTCAAGGTCACAGAAACTAAATCATCATCTTCCACTGGCGACCCAATGGAAGCAAGTGCATCTGCAATCTTCTTCACCTTCATGTGGTAGTCATTGATGCTCATATTTTCTCTTTGCACATTGTGCAACTCTTGCTTGAGCTGCATTTTCCTGGCTTGTGTATTTGTGCTATACATCTTTGACAGAGTATCCCATGCCTCCTTTGGCGTACTTGCATCCTGAATATGCACAATCATAGAGTCTGAAATGTTGATAGACAGTCATTACATAACTTTCCTGGCTCTCTCATGCCATGCTTTGAATGCCTGCATTTGCTGTTGATTGGGAACATCAGGAAGAACTGGTTCTTCTTCATTTCCTGCAACAAATTCCCAATATCCTTTTCCCATAAGGAAATTCGTCATTCTAAACTTCCATGCCTGGAAGTTGTTCTTGTCAAGCTTTTCAGTTACAATCTGTGAAAGAGAATCAGACGCCATTACAGAACACTGCAAAAAATTCTGTCACTGCAAAAACTCAGCTTCACCCTCACAAGGGCAAATCTGCAAAACTGACAAAAGTGGTATTTGACCACACAGTCACTTCCTAGTGACGATTTTGCATAAACAGGAACTAAGGATGATTCTGAAACTTCCAATGTCTCTGCGCACAAGCATACGATGCAATTTCTACAGTAACTTTTCACCGACCTGTAGAACAGTGGCTGAACAGCATAAAACTGAGCCTTTTTCCGAGTGCGTGCAGAAAACTTCCGCCTCCAAAACAGGCCCCGAAATGGCCTCAAATCAAAAAAATAGGGTCGCCAAGAGCTAACGCTCTTGCCCGCAGCATATACTGCCCCCTTGCTTCACCGCGAAGGGCGTCTCAACCTGAGACAATGCACTCCTGCAATTTTCGGCTGTGCTACCTGCAGAGATCTGCTCCCAAAACAGAAAATGAAAGCAACACTGCTCCTTTTACCAGAACACCGTGAGCTTGGCTTGCTTTCTTGAGCTCCTTACCACGAACAAGGCTCTGATACCATGTCAAGATTGTGGGAGAGAAGGAAGGAGTCTCGCTTGAAGCTTTCTTGCTTGCACAATGGGGGACGACACACAAGGGTGGAGGCTGAAAACAGTTTTCCTCTTCTCAGTTGTGTGAGCCAAAAGAACTCAAGTACAAAGAAATAGAAGAACCCTATATATGGGTCTCAAACCAAACTCAACTAACTAAGGTGGCATACTAACTGAGCCACGAACTAGAGTAGATAAGGATAGCTATCATGTAGCTATTATTCATGGGCGGTGTACCAACCGTGTCTGCAACTGACAAGTCGGTGACATAAATACACAACGGTCACCCTGGCGTATCACGAGTGGAGCTCGATATCTCAACACCCTATGGGTTGGACTGCCCCTCGGACCCCCGCAAAGGGGGGGTCTGTCCCCTTCGCACCTCCCCCAAGTAGGTTGGAGAGAAAATGTGTGCCATGATAGGTCCTCCAAATTAGATCCTAGTGTAGTAGTGACTCTACACAAGCATAGATCCTAACTTGCAAAATAGCAACCAAAAGCCCATACCCAAATAAAGACAAATAGAGCCCCTAGAATCTCAATGGCCCAATCTAGCCAACAAGGGGAAAAATGCCATACCACAAAAACATGTGTAGGTTGTATCCGTATTGCATATAGTCAAAACAAAATGCAACAACATCAAGCTACTGCGAGGATGGCTAGATATGACAGTCCTAATGATAGATGCACCTTGAACAACACTACACACACAACCCAAGACATCAATAGGGAATCCACATCTGGTTGTGCAATTGAGGACTCAAAGGCATGCATCGAAAGGCTTAAATCTATAAGCCAAGACTCAGAAGATGAAGACATAGTACTTCTTTCTTATCTTAGGGTCAAACTCACCGTAAAAAGAGAGCATAGTGTTGATGCTCTCATTGATGAAGGAGCTAATTTCAATATCTTGACCTATGAAGCATGGACCCTATTAGGCCAATCAGAGCTCACACTGACTAATGCAACTCTTAGTCCTTATGGGTGACACCCACAAGAACTTATAAGGAAGTGCAAAATCCTTATAATTATTGAAATTGAAAGCTTGCCTATCCTATTCCATGTTTCTCCAAATAGTGTAGATTGTGGAAAGGAAACCCTCCTAGGACGACCCTTTAAAAGGGTGACGAAGTGTAAGGCTCTACCGGGTGTGAGGATAATCACAACCTTTAGCAAGGGGGATCTCATCAAACCTTGAGGGAAAAACAAGGAATTTGCTAACATACCAGGCAAGCCTACTAACGAGAGCAAGCATTGCTACATGCTCAAGGGTATTACGTAGGTAACCGATGGATTTGGGTATGAAGGCTAGATCACATCAAAAGTAAAGAAGCCCATGAGGAAATCTAAACAAAAATCCAAGTCTCAAGGCAAGAAACCAAACATGACTATTCAAAAGGTCGATAGCGTTCTTAACAAGCAAACATCAGATGTAATTGTTGGGTGTGGACAAAGAACATTATTGCTTAAGGAGCCTTTGACTTTCCAAGAGGATGATGAGCACCACAGGCACAATGTTTCTCATGGTAAAATTAATTGCTCAACAAAGCAAATGGTAGAATCGTTTAACAACCATGAGCAAATCCAGCCACCACTGCCAAATCCACTTAGGAGTCCCAAATCTCCTACACCTTCTTTCCTTAGATGGACACAGGAAGCACAACAACAGTCATCAACTGCATCTACTCAATCCCAATCTCTATCTCCATCTAAGCTTCCAAATGTCCGAGGTGTGGGACATGACAACACCCCTAATTCTCAAGCTAGGGATATGCCTGTGCAATCCACTGTGGCTAGCTCAACTGATGCTCTCGATCTGCACAAGTGAATGATCAAAGGGCAACAAAATACAAGACCACTTCCAATCTGCCTAAAGACTTGACACCGCAATCCACCAATAGTAGCCAGTCCATTGAACTAGCTACTATTGCTTCCAATCAAGAATCAAGGAGTCACAGCTTTTGGCCGTTGTCGTATTGCTACGCATTCGAGGTGTGAAAACCACCCAAAAGTTATGAGTGTGATTTGATACTTTGTACATACTTAGTTGTTATGTTTGCTCTTTCATTCTATGCTGAAGACGGAGAAGAACAGGGAGTTTTTGGTAGACTGGTAACTTGAGATGCAATCTCATGGGCTACACTTATTTCAAGATATACCGATTATGAGTTTTGAGAGGAAGTACTAAACTATTTCCAAGAGATGCAAATCGAAGTACATTGAAGGGTAAATATGCCAAATGTGGGAGCTTGCTTGATGTTCAGCACATGTTTGACTGCATGCCACAACATGATGAGTATTTTTTGGAGTTTCTTGATCCATGGCTATGTTGATAAGGGAATTCAACTATTTGTGTCCATGACGAGGGTATATGGCACTATTTCTACTGAGAAGCACTATGTTGCTATGGTGGACTTACTAGGATTTTGGCTTGGCAAGTGGGAACAACATTAAGCCTACTCCTTTTCAGTTGGGTGCAAAACACCACATGCAAAGTATTGGTAAAACTCTTTATATAGAGTATGCTGCGGTTAATACTCTCTATATAGAGTATGCTAAAAACAAAGGTGGTTTTTTATAGGATGGATTATGGCGAAAAGTACCCAAAATGATTGGGGAAAAATCCGGACTAGAGGGAAAGGGAATCTAATTTTGGGGGGAAGATGGACTGTGGAAAGAAAAACACAGAGTTTTTTGAGCGTTGGAATCAGAAAACTGAAGGCGACAGAGGAAGGAATCATAGGGCAATCGAGGGAGGCTTAATGGGCACAAGAGCGGAGCATATTGAAAAACCCTGCATCTATGCATGAAAGGAAAAGGCTTTTTGATGGACGTGCTTTTGGTTTGTGGGGGGAACAAAGGATTGGGCAAAAGAATCATATGGAGATTGCCATAGAAATCGCTACAATCAATACCAAACTCGCCAGTTTCTTTTCCTTATTTATTCACTCACAGACTTAGCAATGGCCAATTTTGCTTCCAGGCACCGTTTCGAGGTACGCAGATGGCCTTAAATGCATCGTTCAAGTCAGAGAAACACCTTAGACGCAGATTATCCGATTGGCTTCTTCAATGGGATCAAGGCATCAGAGGATTGTTGATTCCTCCCCATTCAGTCTCCTTTGACTCGATCTCAGAAGGTCCTACAGTAGATAGAGAAGCCTCTAACAATGAACGAGATCTTCGATGGTTACGGGACGCAGTACTGCTAACTCTCCACTAATTTTTCGATGAAGTATGCCTCCTTGGCGAAGCTTCAAAACAAGCTACACAGTGTGTCAAATCGAAGGGAGACAGAAGCAGAAGTTGAACATAAGGAGGACGTGAATCATCTGAAGCTCCTCAAGTGAAGATGATCGTAAATGGATAGAGATCTTAAATTCGAAAAGGAACTTTGTCTGGGAAGATAAGAGGTAAATCTGAGATTCAAAGACATTCAGCATCGGTGCTACGAAAAGGCGTCTTCTAGATAATCTAGTGCTGAAGATTCACATTGAATCAGACAGGATTGGTGCTCTCCTCTCTAACCTTTGCCAACTTGCAATGACACCCTTGAAGCTCTCGTGAAAGAGAGTGAGAGTGCTGTCAAGATCTGTTTGGATTTTCATGAAGTTATCAATAAGAAATAACATTGATGCCAGTCTTTTATCCAGAGTATTCTCTATCAAAGGATTGAAATTCTCATCCAGATTTCGATCCACATTGAACCAGAGAATTTGCAAAGGGAGAGAGATTGTTCTTTTGAAGACTTCAGCTTTAGAAGCAAACAATGAAGAGAATGCCTTTTATACAGCATTGATGGAGATCTACCAAATAGTTTGCAAAAAGCCTTTGATTGCAAATGAAGACCAAGGGTATGGAAATACAACGATGTGGATGAACTAAGTCTGATCATATTTTCTGCTTCCAGGGCCCACTCTGTAAAAATGTCTGAGTTCATTCAAAAAGAATCTTACCATGTGGCAAACCTGTGACATGGACATGCAATTGCATGTCAAGCTTCGGGAGGAAAAACTACCTTGTTTTGGCTGTCAAAGCAGGCTGCATTAGTGATTATAATGAGAAAACTGTGGACACTCCAAAGACACAGTAATTGAGGAGTTGATTTGTGAATGTAGACAAAGACTCATTTTATCATTTTACTTCATGAGATAGAAGGCCTGTTTATTCAGATAAACCAGATTGGATTGCTGCAAAAGGCATAGTTTCATACATTAAACTTGATATCATTGTAATCTGTGGACTGCATGGTCTAGCAAAGCTCATATACAACTTGGACGAGGAGAGCAAACTGTACGATTGTATTGGTAGATATGTTGAAGCTTAGAGAATGGACATATTATCCTAGATAACTTGTTCTTGCTTGATTGATCTTCTATCTTGAAATTATTCAAAGTCCTCTGTGGTTGCGACTTTGCTTTCGAAACCCCTTCGACATCTTTGGTGAACCCGACGTGAAAGCGTCGCAGAAATTTCAGGATGGGAGATACTTCAGCCTCTATTTCAGCCTCTTCTACAATTCCAGCTGCGTCTACTTCAGCTCCATCAATGACTGCTGCGTCAAGTACTTCAACAGAGGATCTAAAGCAGATTTTGCAGAATATGTCCATGTATATGCAGCTCCAAAATCAGCAGACACAATTGTATATGCAGCAGCATCAACAATTGCATCAACAGTAGTTGTCTCAGCAAAGGCAACTCTATTCGGAGCAGGAGAATGCAAATAGTGCGACTAAGGCTATTGAAGCAGTTGAGAATGAGAAGAAGCTATTTGACAGGCGTAATGTTTCAGCATATTTGAAGACATATGAGATCAAGATGGGGTTTTTTGGAGTTCCTGCTGGACTTATGAGTAAGTACTTCCTTCGTCTTGTCACACCCGCTTTGAGGACAAAAGTGACTGATCATTTTATTCAAAATACACATTGGCAAGATTTTAAGAAGGCCCTGAAAGAAGAATACTTCCTTGAGGACTTTGGTATGGCTACTCGGCGGTCATTCCGAGAGTGGGTCTACATGCCAAACAAAGGTCTAGCTGCTTCGGAGTTGATTCGAGAATTTGAGGAGAGGTATAGTCAGCTTGATGCCATTGAACAAAGAGCATTGGATGTTGAAAAAGTTGAGCTTTTCTTGCAAGCTGCAGATCCTGCTCTTCAAGAAGAATTGGGTGAGCTTCTTGAGGATCGCACGAAGCCTATGGGTCTTAAAACTGATTGGCAGGATGCTCAGGATGCAGTCTCGACTTTGACCAAGAGGAGGATATGGAAGACTCGTCTACAGAATGGTTCCATGACACCTACACCATCATCAGCTCCTATGCCTGCTTCTATCCCTGTTATTTCTTCTCCTCCTCAGCCAGTTTCTTGGCCTATGCTAGTGCCTACTGTTTCCACTCCACCTATTCCTCCTGTTCCACGACCGATGCCTACACCTTCTGCTTCAAAACCATCCGCTCCATCGGTGCCTACCTCTCTTGATGACATAATCAAAGGCATCACAGATTTGACACTGGAGTCAGTCAAAAGTGGAGTTGGTGGGAAAGTTGAAAGAGAAGTTTTCTTCGACTGCGCCTACTACTTCTTCTAGTGCTTCTACTGCACCTAGGAGTGCTCCTAGTGCACCTAGGAGAGATCGGAGATGTATTTGGTGCGATAGTACGGACCATCAGCATTGCAGGGATTGTGAATCTTTTCAGGATACAAGGAGGTAGAATTTGGTATATTGGGGACAAGATGGTAAGATTTGGTTGACTGAGACAGGAGCTCCACTTGCTACCAACTTTGGTAAAGGTGGAATGAAGAAGTTAGTGGATGACATGGCTGCGCGTACTTCTTATGTGACAGCTAGAGGTGATGCTTCTGCATATGGAGTCCAGATTGAGAAGGGATTAGAGACTCAGTTAGCACTATGGACTTATGCTATGGAGACTGCAAACAAGGGGAAAATTCAGCAAACTGTTTTGACTAGTGCACGCTCTAGCATCAGATCAGAGACAGGTTGGGACTCGCCTGTTGACAGGTATTCTATTTATGCTTATTTAGCTAAGTCTCAGGGTGCAGATGTACTTGTTGAGGAGAAGCGTAAGAGGGATGATGAAAATCCAAGTGCAGCTAAGAAGACTAGAGGGGGTGAGTTTGTTACTCCACCTACTGCAGGACCGTCTTCAAGACCACGGCCAGATCAACATATGGAAGATGCTCAAAAGAGAGAAAAGAGGCAAGAGCCTAGAGAGAGAAAGCAGCCAGGGTTTAGATTGATGTCCGATATTGAGACATCTACAGACATGAAGAAAATCTTTAACAACAAGATACTTGGCAGTGAGGTGACTTTCACTATTTGTGAGATTTTGGGCATCTCGAAAAGAGAGTTTCAGGATCAGTTTCAGGAGGTTTTGAAAAGGAAAAGACATGCATTGTCTACCGCTGATACACAGGGAGTTTTGATTGGGGAGTTGGATGAGGATGAGGATGAGGTTATGGTTGATAATGCTTCCGTTTTTCCGCAGGTAGAGAAGAGGGTTCAGCCTATGCATTATACTGAAATTGATGAGCCTGTCATGATACCGCGTAGTCACTTTTCGCGGAGCCATTGGGCTAGGGCAACTACAGAGACGATGGTAAAGATTGGAGAGAAACAGGTGCCTTATGTTGCATTGGTGGATCATGGTTTAGAGATTAATCTCATAGTTCGTGGAGTTTATGAGAGTAACAGATGGCCTATGGATGTAGAGCATGGGTGGCGTATGAGAGCTGCCAATAACACTACAGGTGATTTGTATGCTGCCTGTCCTAGTGTCAGGGTTTCTATTGGTGATGTAGAGGAGGATTTTCATTTCTTTGTGCAAGATTCATGCTCTTATCCCATAATTCTTGGTCAGCCATTCATCACAGAGATGCGCATGGAAACAAAGGTCATGGATGATGGATCTGCTTATGCATGGATTCGCAGTAAAGATGGTATGAGAGCAGTTCAGTTTATGACTATATGTGTGAACCATGTTAGAAACAGGGATACTCTCAGAGATGCACCTTTGCCCACTGTGAGGGATTCGGGTTTTCATTAGGTACCGCCGTTTCGTGAGACGACGGTGGTACAGAGCAGAGGAGATTGGAGTTCTCGCCTCCTGGCAGCAGTGTTTTCTCCTCCGGTTTTGTTGGG
Organism: Lygodium microphyllum; assembly: GCF_053477565.2. Taxonomy (NCBI): domain Eukaryota; kingdom Viridiplantae; phylum Streptophyta; class Polypodiopsida; order Schizaeales; family Lygodiaceae; genus Lygodium; species Lygodium microphyllum. Next base: position 129,089,009 of record NC_141159.1, read on the forward strand.
ATTTCAGCAAACAGTTCAATGAGTTATCAGAAGACTTCTAGGTTGCCTAGAGCTGCCAAGCAGTATATATGCAGGAAGGAGAAAAATTTAAAAAATTCAAGAATTTTGGAGGATGATGAGCACATAGATGGGATGTATGACAGTGTGATTTGTGCAGATACGATGACAGAGATGGGAGATATGCTGAAAATTGATATGCAGAATTGTCACAGTAATGTATTAGTGCAGTCCCTGGACATGTTTCATGAAATTGCAGATTTTATGTCACAGATTGAGTCAGAGGCTGAGGTAACTCAGTAAAGAGTGTTGAGTGCTGAAGAAATTCAGCAAACAGAGTTTCCAGCTGGTTATGATCAGCTTTTAGAGATACAGAGGGTTGAAAACTTTCAGTCAACAGAGTTTACTGCTGAAATATTTCAGCATTCAGAGTTTAGGGCTATTTCTATGCAGTCCATAGAGAAGAGGGCTGAGGATATTCAGCCATTGGAGTGTAGAATTGTTGATTTACAGCAAGATTTATGTAATGTAGAAGAGCATAATGAAGCCAGGGTTGACACGAAATACAAAACTGTGGATAAGAAGGTGAAGCCGGTTGCTATACCGCTTCCACCTGACAGTGATCAACAAATAGAGAGGGCTGCTAAACAGCAAATTTTGAGGAATCCAGACCATATTGGTCATAAATTTTCAGCAGAGACTCTTGCTGAATTGAAAATTGGAAATGGTGATTTCTTGCTACCCATAGAGAAGCAATGCTTTCAGGAGATGCTTGAGCATCATGGAAGGGGATTTGCTTTTTTCCCGCATGAGATTGGATGTGTGAATCTTGATATTGTTGCTCCTATGGTCATTTTTACTATTCCTCATATCCCATGGAATCTTTGACCTATTCCGGTGCCTAAAGCACATTTGCCAAAGCTGATGGATTTATTGAATGAGAAAATCAGGATGGAAATTCTTGAGCCTTCATCTGCACCATACTCAAACAAGTGGTTTACAGTTCCAAAGAAGAATGGTACTCTCCGATTTATTCAGGACATGCAGCTAGTGAACAGAGTTACTATCAGGAATGTTGGTATAGGTCCAGTTGTGGATGAGTTTGCAGAGGCATTTACTGGACGTGCCATCTATTCTTTAGGTGATTTGTATTCAGGATATGATCAGTTTCAGCTGGCTTTGGAAAGCAGGGACATAACCACCATGAGAACTCCTATTGGGCTTGTCAGGATGTGTACTTTGCCTCAAGGTGCCACTAATTTTGTTGCGCATATGATGAATGCCATGCATAAGGTTCTTCGTGATTACATACCTCAGCTTACCATGCCTTTCTTGGATGATGTGCCCATTAAGGGGTGTGCAGAAGAAGAGAAGAATGAGAGTCTAAATGAGCAGGGATGCAGATATTTTGTGGCTGATCATATTTCAGCATGTGAGAAGATTTTGGCCAGGTTAGAAGAAGTGAACTTGACACTTTCAGGGCAAAAAATTGTTTTTGGAGTGCATGAGGTTTGTCATTGTTGGGCATATGTGTGGATATTATGGCAAGAAACCCTCACCTGATAAGGTGAATGCTATAGACAAGATTGTGTAGTATTGTTCTACTACTTCAAAGGTACGGAGATTCATTGGTGCTTGTGTGTTTTATATGATTTGGATACCTCATTTTGCACACATAGTAGATTGTTTGTATCAGCTGCTTCGAAAGGGGCAGAAATTCTATTGGGATGAGAGCCACACTAGAGCCATGCAGAAATTGAAGAAGTTATTGCAGAATGCTCCTAGTCTTAGGAAAGTGGATTATAATTGTGAAAGGCCTATTGTATTGACAGTTGGCACTAGTCCAATTGGCATAGGTTGGGCTATGGGTCAAGATGATGCAGATGGAAATATGTATGCTATTCGGTTTGGGGCGAAAATCCTAAACGAGAGACAGAGGAGATATCCGCAAATCAAGAGGGAGATATTGGGGATTGTCACGGCTCTCAAATGTGACAAGGAGTACTTTATTGGAGCTTTAGTTGTAGTAGAGACAGATTGCTTGCCATTGATTGGTATGATCACGAGTTGCTCTACTCCGGATATAGCCATGCTGAGATGGATTGCATACATCAAGTCATTAAATCCGAAATTTAAACACATAGCAGGGAAGGATAATCCAGTGGCAGATATGTTGTCTAGAGCCAGATATGATGATGAGGAGACTCTACTTGCAGAAGAGGATGATGCAGAAATTTCAGCCACTATGGTTGATCATGTTTGTCATGTCTATGATATTGTGGCTTTCATAGAAGAACTCTATGTTGGAGATTGGTTGCAGATTGGCAGGTCCCTTAGTATACTAAGCAAAAGAGATGAATGGACAGATGAAGAGTTCAAGAAGATTAGAAGGAAAGCCTATGGTTATTTTCTCAAGGACGGATTTCTTTGGAAGCATCCGAAGAAAAGAGGCGGATTACCTTTGCGGGTTGTCTGCGATAGAGAGACACAGTTATAGGTGATGAGGGAGTTTCATGAGAGTCCTTGGGCTGGTCATAGAGGAGTGTGGGCTACTTATGAGAAAATCAAGGAGAAATATTGGTGGAAAGGCATGTACATAGATGTTTCTCACTTTGTTGAGACTTGCAGAGACTGCCAGATGTATTCAGTAGTGCGTCATCGAGATGAGCTTCATCCGACCTATCCGCTATGCATTCATTATAAGTGGGTAGTTGATTTGGTTACCATGCCTATGGGTCTATGGCAGATGAGGTACATTGTTTTGGCTAGAGAGGATCTTACCAATCATGTTGAGGGTAGATCTTTGAGAACGAAGACCACTAGTGCAGTGTGTAAGTTCTTATTGGAGGAAATTTTCTGCAGGTATGGTTGTGTGGGTAAGATCACTGCGGATCGTGGTGAATTGGATGCAGATGTAGCTAGGGAGTTTTTCTCTCAGCTAGGAATCAAGTTGGCTTTAACCATAGCATACAATCCAGAGGGAAATGGGAAGAGTGAAAGAGGACATCCGTCAATAGTGAAAGCATTAGCCAAAGCATGCAGAGGACGGATTGGAGAATGACCGAGACTTCTACCATTTGCTTTATGGGCTGATCGTACGACTCATAGTGTTACCACAGGATATATGCCTGCAGAGTTAATGTATGGTAAGAAACCTGTTATGCCGACTAAGACTTGTGCTTTGACTTGGTCAGTTTTACCTTGGCAGGAGGATTTGACGAGAGAGGAGCTCTTGGCTCTTCGGATTTGACAGTTGGAGAGGAGACCTGAGGATATTCAGCTAGCTATTGATAGGTTGAAGGTTGCTAGACTAAGGAATAAGGACATGTTTGACAGCAGGCATCGCTTGCAACCTAGAGCAATAGAAGAGGGAGATTGGGTATTGGTCTTTGATAGCAGCCTTGAAAATCAGCATAATGCACTTCGGAAGATGGTGAAAAGATGGTTTGGGCCGTACATAGTCAGACATGTCTTTGATAATGCAACATATGAGCTGACAGAATTGGATGGGACAGTGCTTAGAGTGCCTATTGCTGGAAAAAAAATCAAGATTTTTAAGAAAAGAGATGATGAGGATTATGCATTAGAAGAATTTGCAAGAGAAGAGCAACGAGAAGAAACTCCAATGGAAGAGACAGATGATATGACAGATAATCTTGTTGATATACCGAAAATGCATAATGAAGAGATTGATCTGTTTGTGGATCTTGATGATAACGATCATGGGTAGTTGGTGCATCCGGAGGATGCGCAGGATTAGAGGGGGTGGATGTCGTATTGCTGCACATTCGAGGTGTGAAAACCACCCAAAATTTATGCGTGTGATTTGATACTTTGTACATACTTAGTTGTTATGTTTGCTCTTTCATTCTATGCTGAAGACGGAGAAGAACAGGGAGTTTTTGGTAGACTGGTAACTTGAGATGCAATCTCATGGGTGATCCGGGTTTTTTACAACCCGGATTATTACCACAAAATTTTGGCCAAAGCCCCTATCAAGAGCTTACCATATCACTTTGGGTTTACTCTTCAAGCACTAGGTATGCTACATTGCTTCTCGATTACGATAACTCTAGCAAATGGGGGGAACAAGTTCTTAGAAGGCATGTCAATGTAAAGGGTCAAAGGGATGGTTATCTTAGTGAAGATGAAAATGGATTACACCCTTTCTTCCAGCAACGTCTTGTCATGTACTTTGGGACTAAAAGATTAAGGGAGATTCTTGTATCACAAGAACCTATAATCTTCCCAATGCTAGACTACAATGCATCCTTCAATGTACATGTATTTATCCTATTATAATAGTTTCTCATGAATCAGAACGAGTTGTATGGACCTATCCGTCCACTTGCTATGCAAACTGTGCATATTGTAGCTAGCACAAAACTTAGATTCCAAGGCATTATTAGAAGCATACTGGGGCCTAGACGTCTTGCTGAAATCAATGCATCTGTGAACCCATTCATCCTTCCCCTTATAAAATACAACTTAAGTCTAGACGTTTTCATCTTCATACTCTACTAAGGCAACATGGCATTTCCAAGTTTTTTTGGGCACAAAGGGGAGAAAGCTCTAGACTTTTTGGATGACTTGGAAATGGCCTTCCTAGTCACAGGCCGGGATGATGAAGCAACCAAAGTACGGGCCTTCTCTTTAGTTCTAAAGGGTGATGCTCTTGTGTGGTATCAAGCTCTCCCGGAGGCTACAAGGGGTAATTGGGAGGATCTCAAGACCTCATTCATGCACAAGTACCAAGATACAGAGCCACCTGAAGATATTTGGAGACAGCTCTTAGATCTTCGCCAAATCGTAGCAGGGGAATACCAAACCTATGATGGCATGTTTATAAAATTGTGGGATAAATGGACAGCCTCTTTAGCCGAGGAAGAAAGAGTACCTGATTGCCTTAAGAAAGATTGTTTTCTAGCCGGACTCCATCCTCTACTAAGGGAGAAGGTCAAAGGAAAGTTTCCCACATCCTATGAAGAATCAGTCACTTATGCGAGGGAGAAAGATAGAAAATTGAAGTATCAAGCCCAGTTGAAGGGGGGAGTTGAGCCCATACAGGTTTTACCAACCATGCCAAGGCCTAGAGAAATAGCAGAGGCCCCACCTAAACCGGAGATACCACAGCAAGAGCTCCTACAACGCATTACTAATCAACTTGAAAGCCTTTCGTTAAATTTAGTGCAAGGAGTACGACCCCCTCCCCTCATAAATGAAGGCAATCGAGGTCCAAGGAGGCAAGAAAGAGAGTATGTTTGCTATAATTATGGGGAGACTGACCATGGTATGTACTTTTGCCCTCATCCTAGGCGTTTTCCAGGAAATGGGTTCCAACCAAGAAGGAGGGAACAACAAGTGACACCACCTAGGGAAAGGTTTGTTCCACCGAATCTAGGGCCTCCACCACCGGTTCAAGTTCTCCAGCATCCTCGACCACTTGCAGAGGTGCTGCCCTTGCCTGTCCAACCGCCAGAGAATCATGATGTTAGGATAATTAGTTTAGATGAGAGTGATGTCAAAGGGAAGGCCAAAGTAGTAGAGGTTGAAGCAATGCCGGTGAAGAAAGCCCGGAGAATTGAGAAAATGGAGCCTACACCACCAAAGGAGGTTGAAAATATGGAAGAGGAGGCAGAGTCATCAATGGCTGCAAAGACATGCAATAGTAAAAAGAGGAGGGCTCGCTCACGCTGACACATTGAACCAGATGATTTTTCCCTGGGTAAAGGTACTGGAGCTTATGATTTGCTTGCTGATGTGAGGAATCAAGGGCCAAAAATTTCATGGCCACAATTACTACATCTATTTCCAACAGTGCGGCGACAATGGTCAAAGATGGTAAGCATTAGACCCATAAAGAATAGACATGTGAATGCAATCCAGGCTAGAAAGATGAAAGATATTGTGTCTCTAGTGGAAGCTAAAATCAATGGGCAGAGAGTGTCAAAGACATATTGGATGGAGGTGCAGAGATTTGTGTCATGACGGAAAAGTTGATGCATCGTTTGGGATTAGAGGTAAATGAAACTACTAAATTTGGGGCCAAAATGGCCAACAATGTAGTAGTCAATTGTTTGGGAGTTATAAAGAAAGTCAAGGTAAAGGTGTGTGGAGTGCAATTGGAGCTTGACATGTATGTGATGCCAGTGAAGGGAGATGGCTATCCGCTCATTCTTGGGCGACCATGGCTAATGGGAATGAAAGCCAGACAAGATTGGGAGACAGGGGCTTTAGAGCTAAGGCCACAAAAGGGGCTGCATAAAAAATGGAAGAGCACTATCTACAACATGAAGGAGGGCCGACAGGAGGATCTTGTGTTAGAGACCACCGCTGATGAATGGAGTTCCAGCGAGGGTTGGTCATCTATGACAGAGGGAGAGTCTTCTAATGAGGAGGAAGAAAGCTCTCTAGAAGTGATGGGGATTATATTAAAAGGGCCTTCTAGTAGTGAAATTCTGCAGCAGCTTCCAAAGGTCGAGAATGAGGGGTTAGAAAAAATGTTGACTAAGGATCTATCAGTTGAGGAGAAGGCAGCCTACATGGAAGTGGTGATAAAACACTCTGCACTTTTTATTTCTGATTATGAACACATCACAGGTGTGACAGCAGTACAACATCACATTAATCTAAAAGAGGGAGCACGGCCAGTGGTGCAGCGACTACGATGATTGGGAGTAGTTCAACAAAACGCTCTACTCACTGAGGTGCAATGACTTTTAAAGGCAGGCTTCATCTATCCAATAGGGGACTCAGAGTGGGTTTCACATGTGGTGGTGATACCCAAGAAGAATGGAAAATGGAGGATTTGTGTGGATTACAAGCCGCTAAATGCTGCAACAAAGAGAGATCACTTTCCTCTTCCCTTTCAGGATGAAATACTCAACGAGGTGGCCGGGCATGAGAGATACACTGTTTGTGATGGGTATTCAGGTTATTTCCAGATCCGAATAGCTGAGGAGGATCAACAAAAGACCACCTTCATTACACCTTGGGGTTGTTTTGCTTACAAAGTAATGCCATTTGGATTAACAAATGCCCCAGCTACCTTCCAGCGATTCATGAATTATGTCTTCCAACCATATTTTGGGAAATCCATCAGGGTCTTTATTGATGATTTTTGTATTTATAGTTCTAAGGCTCTACATCTAGGGAAGGTGGATGAAGCTTTCAACCAACTCGCACAAATGGGGGGGTAGTTAAACCATGAGAAGTGTCGCATTGGCGAAAGCAGTGTAACTTTGTTAGGGCATGTCGTAAGTGAGAGGGGCATTGAAGCAGATCCAAACAAAGTTAAGGCCCTATTGGCGGTGCCATCACCATCTTCTGTGAAGCAACTAACCTCTTTCATTCAGAAGGTGCGATATATGGGGCGGTTCATTCATCTCCTCTCCCAATTAATATTTCCACTGCAACAGTTAACCCACTCTGAGGAGCTCCTATGGTGTGACGACAACGAAAGGTGCTTTCACGAGGTGAAGAAGGCTCTTAGCACCCTTCCTATAATTTTACAGCCTTGTTGGGATCAGGAGTTTTTTGTCAATCCGAGTTTTGGGGAAGATGCTCTAGGGGCAGCACTAATACAAGAAGATGCTAAAACTGGCCTATTGAGACCGGTTTACTTTTCTAGTAGAGTAATGACAGCATCAGAACGAGGGTACAAGATGGTCGAGCTGATGGTTTTGTCTCTAATGTTTGCTGTAAGAAAGTTTTGTCCTTATCTTCTCCCTAGGCCATTCACAGTGATCACGTTAGAAGAGCATTTTCCCTATGCCTTACAGCACATGGATGTTTCGGCTAGAATCGCTAAATGGGTGATACAACTCCAAGAGTTTGACTACACCTTCAAGGTGGAGGATTCTATTCGAGCTTGCCTAGCTGATTTGTTGACCCATAGATGCCATCAAAAGAAGGAAAAGGAGAAGGGAAAGGTAAAAGAGAAGACACCTCCTCTTGAGGAGCCGCCACGGGTGGAGAATGCCCATGCCCTCTACTTCGATGGGGCCTACAAGCATATTAAAGACAGAGCGGCAGCAGGAATAGTGGTGTTCAGTCCCGAAGGTGAAAAACTTTATGGAGAAGGTATTAGCTTGGAGGATGTCCATTCTAATAATGAGGCAGAATATCAAGCCTTGCTTTTAGGTTTGAGGTGGTGTCTTTCACATGGTGTCACTCGACTTAATGTTTTTGGGGATTCTATGCTAATTGTTAAGCAAATGAAAGGAATCTGGGCTTGTAAAAATGATAACTTAGCAGTGAAAATGAGGGAAGCTAAAACTCTCATGAGAAAGCTACAGAAAGCCCAAATCTATTTTGTGCCAAGGCGCACAAATGGCGACGCAGATGCTCTAGCAGCTGAAAAATTGAAAGAGGCAATGGTGGGCATCATTGCAGTAAAGCTTCCCTTGTTTCAGGGTAAGTTTCAACTACAAGATGTGCTTTATTTTCTTGAGCAAGGTGAGGCACCTACACATATGAGTAAGAGTGAGAAAAGGTGGCTAGCTACTAAGGCCACTAAATACCGCTTGATAAATGATGTGTTGTATTGCAAAGGAAAGGATGCAGTACTTAGAAGGGTGCCAACAGCAAAGGAGATTATAGATGTGATTAAGAGCTGCCATGAAGGGGTTTGTGGCAGACATTTTGCTCAAGAAATAACTAGTAGGAAGATTCTCCAAGCCGGTTTTGTGTGGCCTAGTCTACATCGAGATGTGCAACATTGGTCCGCACTTGTGACGATTGCCAAAAGGCCCGGACCAAGGAAGCTAGTGCATGAGGAACAAAATCCCATAACTACATATGGCCCATTTGAGAAATGGGGGATTGATGCAATAGGGCCACTCCCACGAACTCAATCTGGTAAGGAATACATCATAATGGGAGTGGACTACATGACGAGGTGGGTAGAGGCTTCAACAACTAGTAGGATCACAGCCCAAGAAGTGGGAAAATTTGTGTTTGAAAATATCTGTTGCAGGTTTGGCACACCTTTGGAAATTAACTATGATCGGGATCCTAGTTTTAGGGCAAACCTAGTAGGAGAGCTAATGGAAAGGCTAAAAATCAAGCACAGGCATTCTACTCCCTACTATCCACAGTGTAATGGTTTGGTCGAAAAAGTGAATAGGCTGATTTGTAAGATAATTACCAAGCAGGTACACATGCACCCCAAGCACTGGGATAAAAAATTGAATGCAGCTCTTTGGGCTTACAGGACTTCATTTAGAACCTCACTTGGCTATACTCCATTTCACCTTGTCTATGGCCAAGAGGCTTTGCTTCCTATAGAGGTGGAACTGGCCAGTTTGCATGTTTTAGTAGCCAGTCAAGAGAAGAATCGAGATAAGAAGTTAGAGGAAAGGATCTTGGATCTAGAGAGGCTGGAGTTAGATAGAGAAGCAGCAGTCCAACACTATTCCATGCAGGCTAAAGAGAGAAGGAAGACATTTAATAAGAAGCTGGCTAGCAAACACATAAGGGAAGGATCACTTGTGCTACGCTATGATAACCGCTTTGATAACAGAAAGGATGCTAAACTTGTGTTCAAGTGGGAAGGGCCATTCATGGTCATAAGGAGATATCCAAATGGAAGCTATAAGCTAGGTGACATGGATGGGAAGGTTCACAAGACAAAGGTAAATGGATGGCGACTGAAGCCTTATTTTCAAAGAAATATGAACACTTTGGAGCAATCATTCAATGAAGAGCCACCAATGAGGGGGTGCAGTCCTCCTTGCTCTATTGGACCATCATTATCAAACTAGAGGCATGAATACCTCTAGCCTAAGGGAATGGCTAATGATCCGGGTTTTTTACAACCCGGATTATTACCACAAAATTTTGGCCAAAGCCCCTATCAAGAGCTTACCATATCACTTTGGGTTTACTCTTCAAGCACTAGGTATGCTACATTGCTTCTCGATTACGATAACTCTAGCAAATGGGGGGAACAAGTTCTTAGAAGGCATGTCAATGTAAAGGGTCAAAGGGATGGTTATCTTAGTGAAGATGAAAATGGATTACACCTAGGAGTTGAGTGAATGCATAGATTTTTCAAAGGACTAGCCTCCAACTACACATGGGCTCTGTCTGCATCACTAAGATTTTGAATCTATCACCATCATTAGAGGACACCTCACCCTAGCACACAAGTCAATATCCACATCATGGTGTCATTTAGATCTTGCACAAAAGCTTACAAGCATGGACCCCTTTTGTCACATGCTTATATGTATTTATATACATATGGGAGACTAAAGTCAAAGCAGCTTTTAGAACATTTTTTATAATCTCAATAATTCCCAAGAAAAAGCGAATTTCAAGAAAATTCTCGCTAAGCCCGATCGGTTTCGACGTGGTCTACAAAGTTGCAGAAGAAACTTTTTTCAAATTCCTCACGGATTTGAAGTTATGAAGGCGCAGACTGCTGGCTACATGCAATTTTCTTCTCTCTTTCACCACACCAACTTTCCACTCTGTCCTTCTTGTAAATATATTATAATAATGTACTTTGGGCACCCACCCCTTGTAATCTAGCTCCATTTCTCTATTTTGTCTACCACCACCCTTGGCTTCTTGCATGATGACCAAGGTGGGGACTTGTCCCATTCACTATGCTCCATATTTTCAAAGATGCTATACATCATCTAAGATTATGTTAATCAAGAAGATTAGCTTAATCTAATCCCTCATGGAGTCTATATAAAGAGCCCATGGAGAATGAAGAAGGGAGGAGGAATGACAATGACAAGTCCATGAGAGCACTCTAGAATAACCTCATCTCTTTGAGGTAAGCTATGAGTGAGTTCTTTTATTATGTAGCATAATGGCAAGCTTCTTCTACCTCTTCTCCTATTATCTCCCTCTCTTCTCATCTTCTCATTCCATGTAGCATAATGGCAAGCTTCTTCTACCTCTTCTCCTCTTGTCTCCCTCTCCTCTCATCTCTCTCTCTTATATTCCAATATGGTGTCTAGCACATATATTCTCTCTTGTAAATTTGTGTCTTGGTTCTCTTGATTCTCTTTGAGAAAAGGGATGTCCTAGCCCATCCTCCCTTTGGCTAGGTGGTGCCTCTCTTTAGTTCTCTTAGTGAGGATTGGAGGTTGGATAGGTAAGAGGCAACCCGTTCATCATTTCAGCCCTCAATGGGCTACACTTATTTCAAGATATGCCGATTATGAGTTTTGAGAGGAAGTACTAGACTATTTCCAAGAGATGCAAATCGAAGTACATTGAAGGGTAAATATGCCAAATGTGGGAGCTTGCTTGATGTTCAGCACATGTTTGACTGCATGCCACAACGTAATGAGTATTTTTTGGAGTTTCCTGATCCATGGCTATGTTGATAAGGGAATTCAACTATTTGTGTCCATGACGAGGGTATATGGCACTATTTCTACTGAGAAGCACTATGTTGCTATGGTGGACTTACTAGGATTTTGGCTTGGCAAGTGGGAACAACATTAAGCCTACTCCTTTTCAGTTGGGTGCAAAACACCACATGCAAAGTATTGGTAAAACTCTTTGTATAGAGTATGCTGCGGTTAATACTCTCTATATAGAGTATGGTAAAAACAAAGGTGGTTTTTTATAGGATGGATTATGGCGAAAAGTACCCAAAATGATTGGGGAAAAATCTGGACTGGAGGGAAAGGGAATCTAATTTTGGGGGGAAGATGGACTGTGGAAAGAAAAACACGGAGTTTTTTGAGCGTTGGAATCAGAAAACTGAAGGCGACAGAGGAAGGAATCACAGGGCAATCGAGGGAGGCTTAATGGGCACAAGAGCGGAGCATATTGAAAAACCCTGCATCTATGCATGAAAGGAAAAGGCTTTTTGATGGACGTGCTTTTGGTTTGTGGGGGGAACAAAGGATTGGGCAAAAGAATCATATGGAGATTGCCATAGAAATCGCTACAATCAATACCAAACTCGCCAGTTTCTTTTCCTTATTTATTCACTCACAGACTTAGCAATGGCCAATTTTGCTTCCAGGCACCGTTTCGAGGTACGCAGATGGCCTTAAATGCATCGTTCAAGTCAGAGAAACACCTTAGACGCAGATTATCCGATTGGCTTCTTCAATGGGATCAAGGCATCAGAGGATTGTTGATTCCTCCCCATTCAGTCTCCTTTGACTCGATCTCAGAAGGTCCTACAGTAGAGAGAGAAGCCTCTAACAATGAACGAGATCTTCGATGGTTACGGGACGCAGTACTGCTAACTCTCCACTAATTTTTCGATAAAGTATGCCTCATTGGCGAAGCTTTAAAACAAGCTACACAGTGTGTCGAATTGAAGGGAGACAGAAGCAAAAGTTGAACATAAGGAGGACGTGGATCATCTGAAGCTCCTCAAGTGAAGATGATCGTAAATGGATAGAGATCTTAAATTCGAAAAGGAACTTTGTCTGGGAAGACAAGAGGTAAATCTGAGATTCAAAGACATTCAGCATCGGTGCTACGAAAAGGCGTCTTCTAGATAATCTAGTGCTGAAGTTTCACATTGAATCACACAGGATTGGTGCTCTCCTCTCTAACGTTTGCCAACTTGCAACGACACCCTTGAAGCTCTCGTGAAAGAGAGTGAGAGTGCTGTCAAGATCTGTTTGGATTTTCATGAAGTTATCAATAAGAAATAACATTGATGCCAGTCTTTTATCCAGAGTATTCTCTATCAAAGGATTGAAATTCTCATCCAGATTTCAATCCACATTGAACCAGAGAATTTGCAAAGGAAGAGAGATTGTTCTTTTGAAGACTTCAGCTTTAGAAGCAAACAATGAAGAGAATGCCTTTTATACAGCATTGATGGAGATCTACCAAATAGTTTGCAAAAAGCCTTTGATTGCAAATGAAGACCAAGGGTATGGAAATACAACGATGTGGATGAACTAAGTCTGATCATATTTTCTGCTTCCAGGGTCCACTCTGTAAAAATGTATGAGTTCATTCAAAAAGAATCTTACCATGTGGCAAACCTGTGACATGGACATGCAATTGCATGTCAAGCTTCGGGAGGAAGTTCTACCCTGTTTTGGCTGTCAAAGCAGGCTGCATTAGTGATTATAATGAGAAAACTGTGGACACTCCAAAGACACAGTAATTGAGGAGTTGATTTGTGAATGTAGACAAAGACTCATTTTATCATTTTACTTCATGAGATAGAAGGCCTGTTTATTCAGATAAACCAGATAGGATTGCTGCAAAAGGCATAGTTTCATACATTAAACTTGATATCATTGTAATCTGTGGACTGCATGGTCTAGCAAAGCTCATATACAACTTGGACGAGGAGAGCAAACTGTATGATTGTATTGGTAGATATGTTGAAGCTTAGAGAATGGACATATTATCCTGGATAACCTGTTCTTGCTTGATTGATCTTCTATCTTGAAATTATTCAAAGTCCTCTGTGGTTGCGACTTTGCTTTCGAAACCCCTTCGACACCGTGACAACGCCCCTTGCAAAACATATACTCAGCAATTCACATGTGGAAAAGGTGTCGCAACCAACATCCTTGACACCTCAAGCACTTTCAAAGCACCTAAAACCTAGGCTTGAGGAGAATTGTATCAAAGATTTGGCCAAGGAGATGGTGCATCTGACCAATGAACCACAGATGAAGTGCCTGATGAAGCTTGATCACAAGCTAAAAACCATCACACGTGCATACATCCATGTGGACATTGGAAGGACAACACCAGAGCACACAAAGCTCATAGTCGAATCCTTGACTTGGGATGAGAAACAACATGTTTGCTCATGCTATGTAGCTGTTTGCTGAAGGAGTCATAAAGGACATCCCAAAGGCCACAGCTAGAGAATTGTGCTTGATACCCTCACTCTATACTACTCAATGTGAAAGAAGAAAAAGCTCAAAGAAATCAAATGAAAAGGGAAAGGACAAGGAAAATTTGTGCAGAAACAGTACTCCAACCAGATTTTGGAAGCCATAATTGGCCACCAACTAATGATGCTTGCTAAGCAAAGAAAAGCCCTTTGGACATCAAGACATGATCCCATGTACATTGCCCCAACCTCATTAAGAGTGTTGGCAATGGTCCATGAGGTCCAGCTTTCTGGCATTTTCCAAAAGCATCCCTTGTACAATAAAGTGCTTCTAAAAGAAGATCTACACGTGGCTAGCAAGCTAAGAATAGGGAGCATGGTTCTTGATGTTAGTGCATATGTCTTTTGCCTCACTCAAGACCCTACAATCCTAGATCTCTACGATTTCCATCAATATACCTTGACTTCTTTAGTTGGTTCCATCCAAGCCTACATGACGGGAACCCTAAACCATCTCTTGGTTCTAAACTAGAGTCACCCAAAACTCTAGAGCAAGAGAAAAAAAACTCTAAACACAATATCAGTTGTTATAAGAAGCAATGGAGGCATGTTTTAATGGGTAAGGACAAGAGTCTATAGCAAGAGCCCCCGACCAAGAGCAACTGCCAATGCAATCGAATGAGGGGCTAAATACATGGGAATTAGTTGAATATTTAGACTCTCCAAAAAGAGAGGGAGTTGTACCCTCACAACCTAGAGAGGCTGTCCAGCAGGCTGCGGCTATGTCCCATGAGGACACACCAGAAACAGAGAATGTTGAGGCCCTACAAGCACATCTACAGCTAACCTAGTTCAGGGTCATGAATCTTTAAAGGATATACCTCAATTTCCCAAGAAAAATAAGAGAAAACAACAAAAACAATGGTAGTCAAAAGTGATTGTAGATGCCAAGAAGATTGAGACCAAGGATGCTGAAGAACTAAGGAATGAAGCATCAAGTCCACCCACAAATGAACCCATCGCCATCTCTCCTAACAACAGTGAAACCTCAGACACATATGTTGTCATGTTGCTATGAGCACATCGTGTAAAAAAATCTAGAGTGTGGCTTCCTTTTAGATTTAGAGAGCCAATGCCACTTTAGGCATTAGTGTTAGTGTCAATGGTTCAAAATATTAATTTTTTTGGACAAGTTTTTAGCCAGTTTTTGATATTCTGGATAAAATCCATAAAACTATAGACAACTTCTAGATTAGGATAACATGTAAAAGAAAGCATGTAGCTTTCAGCCAATTTGAGAGGATTTTGTATAAAAATAAAGATTGATGAAATCGCACGATGCGTTTAGATAGTGAACAGCACTTCGAAGGGGGAGATGAAGAAGGAGAGATCTGGCAGAATTTTTGGCCAAGTGTGCTGGTATTTTACCAACCTTTTGGAGCAAATGGAAACATCAAATTGGCGATCTGAGAAGCATAGAGGAAGGTATTATTTTATACATTTTTGTTTCTATTAGAGTTATATATTCTCATAATGCTGAAAGAAAGTGACATGCTTCATCTCTGTTAGTATTCTTCTACATTTTCTATTTTTTTTTTAATATTCTTCTATGTCTTCAATTTCTTCGAACCCCTTCTCTTCCGTCTACTCCTCTCCCTAAATACCTTCACCCTGTTGTCTCTTATCATCAAGAACTTGGCTTGAAACCTTCAACCCTTCTCTTATCTCTACCATCTCTGAAGTCTAAGCTCTTGAACCCTCATACATTCTTCTCTTGCCAAACCCCTTTGGTGACCTTCAACCCTACGTGCTGTGACATTGGTGAACTCGCAGTGAAGGTTGATGTAAGAGAACTCCAAGAAGATGGGGGATTCTTTAGGAGATACTCTACAACAATTGGTGTGCATACTACAACACACTCATAACAACAAATCCAAATGTTACAACAACAACAACAAAGGCAAGATGAAGAGAAGACTGATTCCACCGCTATCAAGGTGCTAGAGGAAGTTGGGCAGGAATTTAACAAATTTAATGGTCAAAATGTCTTTGTTTTTATTCACTTGTATATTGAAAAAATGCTCTTCTTTGGTGTACCACAACATGCATGGATTCGCTATTTTGCCAGACTAGCCAAGCATAGTCTTTAAGAGAGAATCCATGGTCTTTTTCAACAAGATGCAGATTGGCCTTCATTCAAAAAAGCCTTACGCAAAGAATTCTTCTTAGAAGACTCTGGCCTAATGATGAAGAAAAGTTTTACTGATTAGGTTGAGAAATCCATAGCTACAATAGCTTTATACCATGAATTTGAAAGTTAATTTGGACAACTTGATGCTGAAGACCAACAAAGTATGGAAGGTCAAAAGATTGAATTATTCCTTAAGGGCACAGATCCCATTCTGCAAGAGAAGCTTGCTGATTGCCTAGAAGATGCTACCTCCAAATCAGGAGTCAAGACTACATAGACAGATGTTACTGATGTAGTTAACATGATTGCTCGAAGAGAGCAGATGCAACTAAGATTGGGCTCTACTTCAACTTCAACAACTCCATTGATGAATCTTGTTCCACCTTCAAAATCCCTTATTCCTTTGACTAATCAACCAACTCTTTCTTCTTCTATTCCTTCTAAAAATGATGTCATGGATGAACTCATTAAAATCATGCATAACCTTCATCTGAATCTTACAGAAATTAGTTCCAAGATGGAGAAGCTAGATGTTAAAGTTGAAGAACGAGAATGTAAGCTCTTCAAACAAAGGGAAAGTTCAAAATATGAGTTAGAAGACTTGAATATAATTCAAGAGCATGAAGACATAGAGGAAGAAGAAGAGGCAGAAGATGAAGACATTGACATGGCAAAAGATACTTCTTCTGACACTGGAAATCCGTAAGACTTTGGCACATGCCAGAGGATGTGAAGGTTAGGACGAGGTGGATGTCATATCGCTACATATACATCGTGCAAAAAAATCTAGAGTGTGTCTTCCTTTTAGATTTAGAGAGCCAATGCCACTTTAGGCATTAGTGTTAGTGTCCATGGTTCAAAATATTAGATTTTTTTTGGACAAGTTTTTAGCCAAATTTTGATATTCTAGATATTATCTCTTGTAAAAAATCCATAAAACTATAGACAACTTCTAGATTAGGATGACATGTAAAAGAAAGCATGTAGAAACGCCCAAGGAGGGATATGTATAACATGCCGGGGATAAGTTGTCACCAATCTGAGAACAAGAGGGAGACAAAATCCACAAGGAACAACATGACAAAATGGAGAGAGTTACTAATAAAAAGGAGAGTGACCAACCATCTCAACAACAAGGGAGTGAGAGGACAATCCGTGAGTAGCAAGGCTAAAAATTTGTCAAGCAAAAAGGAAAGATCGCACTCTCAAAATCCCCATAAGAAAACTTGATCCACCTCCAAAGAAAACAGAGAGCTACAAAGGGTGGAGGAGGAATCGAAGAGCTACAAAGGGTGGAGGAGGAATCGAAGAGATTAGAAAAGAGTGCAAGTAAACACAAGAAGAGGAGGAAGAATGACTAATGCAAAAGGGAGAAGGAGTTTACTCTAATGAAGATGGAATCAAAGATTTAGCCTACAAGCTGGCACATCATTGCATCGTGGACTCCATGCTAGGACACCTAAGCCTAACACTGGCTTAGAAGTAGAGGAGTAATGTGCTCTCCTAATCTCAACTAGATAAACCTCACATGAATTCTCCTTGATAGTGGTTTGGAGAGCCAAAATAGCAAATGCAGCCACCTCAACAGGAGCCACTGGAGCTAGTCCATGAAGAAGGGCATAACTCTAAATCATATCAGAAAAAGAAAGAATGAGTGTAGGAACCAAACCCCCTCCGTGGCCACAACCAATACATTCAGAAGAGAAAAGGGATCCATGCCAAGCCACGCATTCCTTGGTAAATCTCTTAGACCCCCTTGAAATGTAACTACTATAGAGCATCAGGATGATGTCTAGCATGCCCCCTCCCAATGCATCCAAAAAAGAAGAAGAAGAAAGATAAAGAAAAAAAAAAGAAAAAGAAAAGAGAAAACAAATGAAGACCCACACAAAGAAAAAGAAAATGAACAATGAGCTTTTCCATGTATATCAAAGTGCCACAAACACTGCACCTAGGGATCCTTAGGTTAGGCATGTCCAGTGGCCTTGGTCAGCCCTAACCCCCTAGCCCTTCCTATCCCCCCACTTCACACTTAGGTCACATCAAGGGCAGGACACACCTAGGGAGTTTTTTTCTCACCTATGGTTAGATTTTTCTCCCTAAGTGACACCCATAGCACCTCCCCTCCTATACAAAAACTCAGTCCTTAAGTGTGGGACACACCACAGGCTTCCCTAAGGTTTGGCCCGACTCCTAGTGTCACTAGCACGAACACCATGCAATAGTGCACAGTGAGGTAGACACACCCCTAGGTAGTGCACTTCCTTTTTATTTTTTAAAGTATACTCAACAATGGCAATCAACCACCGACATTGAAGGCCCCCACTAATCGATCAAATCTAATCTCGACCTTTGCAATCTAATCTCAGCGTCAATAAGCTCAATTATCCTACATGGTGTTGACAAAAGCACAAATAATGTCTCAAGAAGCCTTCAAGTGTACTTCTCCTGAACATCAACAATCCTTTTCACCCCATTGAACCCTCACTTGATCCACACATTGCTACGAGGAACAAGACCAACAATCTCCTAACTATGTACTATCTAAGTATGCACGTGCATTCACATAATATCTACACCACAATCTATACAGAGTTTGGGTCCTCAAGTGCACGACAGTACTCCTGGCTTGCTTAGAGATTCGACTTCTCCCAAACTAATAAAACTACATGTTGTGCCCGATAAGAAGACTACCACTAACCCCTAGGGAGAGATTATGTGAGATGTTTTCAATTGTAGGTATTGAAGACTCCAACAAAAGTATAGTCAACTCTTCATCAACACTCAACTCTAGACTCTTGTCCTTTATCATCATGAAATCCCACCAAAGAATTGTCACGCATAGAATCCCAAAAAACCAACACCTGTGCCAGCCATGGGCAATTCCCTACAAAGAATAGTCCTATCACCATAGCCCTATCACCAACTCCAACAACCCTATCACCAGCCAACCAGGCCAACAACATGCCCCCAATGACCTTCATCTGCACCACCACCAAAACTCCTCCAAGGCCAACCATAACAGTTCCTTCCACCCACATCTTTGGTGCATGTCAATGCTTGCTACCTATGACGGTGAGTGCCATGGGACTAGTACTCGTCTAGGAGGGGGGTAATGTTAACCCTTAGATGAACAAGGTGAAAAATCTAGAAAATCTAAAGCAAAAGAAGACAAAACCAAGGCAAAAGTGAAACAAAAGACGAATGCACACCAAGAAAAATATAGAAACACAAGAAGTGCAGAAAACTCCCAAATCAAGGAGAAATGCGCACAAGAAAAACTGTAGGTCAATACTTTTGTAAAAGAGCACAATACACACTATGATTTATTTTAAGAGCATCAAGCTCTCACCCGTGCAATTTGTAAAGGTAGATGGATGGTAGGAATGAGCTAACAAGATAAGAGGACAATGGGAAAAAGGGCCTAGGGCCGGCCATGTAAAAAAGGGGATCAGGGGATGACCGCCCAATTTAAGGGATTTAGGGTTCTGTATATAAAGTTGAAGAGTGAATGAGAAGCTCATTCTTGTGTGTGGCCAAAAGTAGCTCACCTCCTATTCTTCTTCTTCTTGTTCTTGCTTGCTTGAGCTTGTACTAGAGAGAGGGAATGTGAGTGTGTGAGGGTGAGGGACAGTGGTGGAGAAGCTCTCTATATTCTCCTCTCTTCTATTCTCTTCTCTTGCTCGCAGCAATGGAGCTTGGAGTGTGGAGCTTGAGGATGGATCTTGCTTGAAGCTTGCACTTGGATTGTGGAGCTACCGAAGTGCTTGGGAAAGGAGGCAACTCAATTGGGCATTGAGGTAAGCTCACTACACTCATAGAGATGGATAGCACATAGGCTATGTGAGAGGTAGTCATTAGTGCTCAGCTTGGAATGCTTGAACAATAAGTGGCTTTTGGGTCTTGGTGGTTGAGCCTCTACACTCACACTCTCTCTCCCTCTCTTGCATGCACAAGAAGGAAGCAAGAGCAAGAAGCAAGAAGCAAGAAGAGAACAAGTTTGGCCACACACAAGAATGAGCTTCTTCATTCATTTCTTAACTTTTATACATGTCCTATCTCCCACCTTGGGCGGCTCTTGGATGACGGCCATCCCCTTTTTGGTCATTTCTCTACTCTCTTTCCTCTTACTTTTTCTATTAGTAGTATTAGTCTTAGCTAGCACCTCTCATTCTTTGTAACTTGCATGGAAGAGAGTATGGTGCTCTTTTACAAAATGAATTACAATGTGTCTGATACTCTTTTTGTTAAAATACTAAGCTATGCTTATTCTTGTGTGCTTCCTTTTACATTTTAGAATTTTTTCCGCACTTCATGACTTCAAAATTTTTAAGTGCACCTTTATTCTCCGTCTTCCTCTTGCCTTGGGATTGTCTTCCACTACCAATTTTTTGAATTTTTTTTACTTGGTCTTCCAAGGGTTAATATTACCCCCCTCCTAGTTGAGTGCCAATCCCATGGCACTTGATGGTACAGGCTGAAGTTATTGAGGGTTGGTATGGAATGGTTCTTGGGACCTTTGGAGAGATGGGTCATATAGGGAATACTCTATGAAGTGGGTTTGGAGGGTTTCCAATATGGCAAAGATAGATGGTTGATTGAAGAAGGCCTTCATAGTTGTTGGATTTCTATGCCATCGTACAATGTTCACGAAAATAAAAAGAGTGTACTTCCTTGGGGATTGTGTCTACCTTACTGTGTGGTGCACATTGTAAGTGATGTGAAACTAGGAGATGGGACAAACTAAGCCTAAGGTGTTGTCCCACACTTGAGGACCCAGTTTTTGTAAAGGAAGGTGATGTGAGTAACTTAGGGAGACATGTCTATCAAAATGGATTTTCCTTGTTGTGCCCTAAGTTGTGAAGTGGCGAAAGGTTAGGGTGGTACCTAGGTGTAGTGATTGTGATGGCCATAGAGTACAAATGGATAGATTTCATGTTTGTGTTTCTTTTCTTTTCCACTTCTTCTCTTCTTTTCTTTCCTTTTTGTTTTCTCTTCCTTTTTTTCTTTTTTTAATATTAAAAGAATTTACAAAGGGAGCACATTAAGTGGCATCCCATTCATAAGTAGGGGCCAAACTACATGGAGGATTAAGGGATTTGCTTAGGAAGGCCCTACTTTGCATATAGTCCTTCAAGTTAGCTCTTGCATTGAGGGCCATAGATGAAAAAAATGGGTGGTTGCACCCAATGAATCTATTATCACTCATATCCTCTAATAAGCTCATATAAAATGATGGCAAGAGGGTGGCTCTCATCATGAGATGGGCCATTGCACAAATATCTATTCTTGCATTAATATTTAAAAAAATGAACAATTACTGCTCTTTATCTGTAGTAGGTTTTTGTTTTAGTAGTATCCGCAAAATGCAAAGATAGTTATAGATAGTAATGACTGCAGGATCTGGGCATAAGAAGAAGTCTTTAAGGAAACATGATATTGATGGATGGAGGTCCCTTTTCATGAAGATCAGGCATTCTTCAAGAGATGAGGCATTCACATTGAAGATCAAAGGGAAGTTATACCTACCATGCACCTCTCAGTTGAAGTCAACTCCAATCCTCTGCAAGTAGAGCATGTAGGTAGGATCATTCCTCTTATGTGGTAGGGTGCTACAAAAAGCCATTCAGGTGTCTAAGTTAAAGTCTCAAATGTTTTTGCACCATGTAGATTGAGCCTCATATCCTTTCACTCTCTGGGCAACTCCACCCCCTTGTCTTCCTAATAATTCGTAGGCTCCTATTGCCACTTCATGAGGTGTCTCATTCTTTCCTCTAGTCATCTTCTTCTCAACCTTACTGAGAGCTTTATTACATCCTCCACCACCCTTAGAGATAATACCCTATCCATTGGTCAAGGGAAAGTGAAGGCAAATTTGAATGGGCAGCCCCGGTTTTCCCACTACCCCCACACTACAAGTTCTTGGCCTTAGTTTATAGGGTCGCACTTCGTCCCTTAAGGGATGATCACATGTGGAACTTGTAGTGACTTAGCTTGGAGCCTTCTATGTGCTAGTTCTATTTTATCTCTTCACATGTGCCTCCTCTCCACCATTATTTTGAGTGGTATGGCTTCCTCCCCTTGCTCTTCCAGTTGTGCATGTGGTTGCAAAGGGGGACTAGGTTTTAGTTGTTGTTCTTCCTCCATCTAGTCCTACTCAAAGTCGGGTCCTTCTTCATGGATTGGCATTGTTGGGTCTTGAGGAAAATATTTTTTTGATTGCTCTAGTTTCCCAAACCCTAGTAAGTCAAGTTCTTATGAGGTTAACCTAGTTGAGATCAAATGGGGGCTCATTTCTCCTCTACTCCTGGTTGGTGCTAGGTTTGGGTGCCTTGGCATGAAGTCCATGTTACAATGCTCTTGTTTCTAGTTCTAATTTCCCTTTTACTTCCTCAAGAGTCTCTTTTTCTTTTGACTGTGTTACATCTAGCATTCTATTTAAAGAACCTCTTTGTTGCTCCAACATCCCCATCTCTACTTGTGCGGCTTTACTCTCTACCATGAGGTGTTTAATACTCTCTGAATGGGCCAACCAATAAGTTAAATCTTTAATTTTATCCTCATTCTTAGCTACCTATTCCTCTCTTTTTCTTTTATTTGCTCTAGCTCTTGATTCTATATTGGGCCAAAGTGGTGATTATCTACTCCTATTCTGCCATAATACATGCATTTGTTCTTTTTCTTGCTTTTGGCACTATACTTGCTCCCTTAGGATTTCCTTTTTGTGGAGAGCTACTTGAAGTTGGTTATGCAACTCTACCAACTTCCTCGTGGCCTCTTCATCTTTTTGTGTTTTTGTTGCATGTAGTTCTTTTCTTACCTCCGCTCTTTGCTTCTTCAACTCCTTGTTTTCCAGCTCTAGGCATATATTTTTCCTAGAGTTGAAGGGACACATCTCCTCTAAATCCATACTCTTGTCTCTTTTCTCATTGTACAGATCTTTAAGGCTTTCTTTGCCTTCCCTTGCCTTTAAGGCCTCTATTAATGCAATCATCTCCCTGTTCACGATAGTCATTACCCTCGTTATTTCTATCAAGTAGGTTCCAAAGCATTCTTTTCTTCATCTAGCTCTACAAAAGCATGGATTTTTTCTCTTTAGTAATCTTATTGAGTTGGCTTTTAATTTCTTTTACCAACTCATTGTATTCTTCTATGTCACACATGGCTGAGGGCACCAAACTAGTTGACACTTCAAAAGAGGGATACCTTCAACCCTTGGCTTGATTTGGCATCAACTTGCTGGCCTTTTAGTTCTTGCAATAGGGGGGGCTCCTTTGCTTAGTGTAGGTGTAAGTTCTTATACTTTTCTCACTAAATAGTGCATCCAAGTGATGACATTCCAGGGTTTCCTATGCTGCCTCTTCTCTTTCCACCTCCCCCAGGGCTTCCTAGATTATAGATACTAGTACCCCTATAAACCCTATGGTTGATGTCTTACAAGTTGGTTTTTGCCTTTCAGACTCTACTGTGGTAATAGCTAAAGACTCCCTCTGTTTCCCTTGGTGATGTTGCTAGCACCTTCACTAACACCTAGATTAGTTTTTGGATGTAGACATTCTTATTAACCTTGTCTAGTGCGTTTGCTGCAAGGCACTCAAGCAATGGCACTGTTATTCTATTCAAGAGGGCATTGTGTCTTTGGCTTGAGAAGAGGGTATGGACCATTTTTTTCTTGCAATCAAATGGTCTCTTTAGATATTACCAACCCCCCTAGGTTGTGGATGTTGTGGTATTTTAGTTGGTTGAATTCATGTATCTCCATGGCTCAGCTATATCTTTTGTGTTCCTCCTCTGAGAATGGGACTCTACTGGCTTTATCCTATTACCTTGACATTTGAGTTCTTATCACCACACAACAACCCACAATTATTTCTCCTTAAAGGACATTTTTTACACAGAAGGTAAAGTGACTAGAAAGATCAGTATCTGATGAATGAAAGGTTTAAACCATAGAATGAGAATTTCCACATCATTCAATCCATATATTTTTACACAAGAACTTCATGGAGCATATTTACTAAAAGAAGAAGAAGCACTCATTCTTCCCTTTAAATTTCAGCTTCTATTTTGATTTTTCATTCATCTTCCACTTTTACCCTCTCTCCCTTATTTGAAAATGATAACAATCCTTCTTAGAATTGTGAAAATAAAGGTGCAAGGGTCTTTAGTACATTCTAGCTACACCTTATTGGTTCAAAAGCTAGTCATAAAACTTCAAGCTATACTCTAGTGTTGCATGATAGTCCATATCTTGTTGACAAATTTCCACTTGTGTGATGTTAGTCAATACATCAGTCAAGAGGTCACTTCAGTTGATTCAGCTTGCAATGTGGAGCTCTCCACATTTGAGATTTTATCCAAGCACGGATGTAGTATGATATTATCATCTACTAGGCAATTTCTTATCATGGCTAATACCTTGAATGAGGTTGAGGCCACATATGTCAGTTCATACTTAGAAGTCTTGATGGCACATCATTGCTCCACATTAGTCATCATTTGATAACCCTCTTGAGCGCATTGAATATGTAGAGTATAGCACTTGCGTAAGAAATTAAACTCAGACTCAACTAATTATTGAAGTTCAACAAGTTCATGTGGTGGCCTATAAATTTTACTCTTCTTGTAGGAGGTGATTAAGCTTGACTTAAGGCCTTTTCTTGGGATATTTCATTGGTAATAATCTCTTTACAATAGTCGAGGCCTTAATGAAGATGAATTTGTATTTTTTCCAAGAACATGTCAAGGAATGTACCTCGCTTTTTTGTCAAGTAGTCCTAGGTCCAAATGTTTGTAACTTTCAAGAAACAACATATTATGCTTTCTTTTGGTTTTTTTCTTCCGCTATTTTGATCGACATTTCTGGGCCTTAGTCTTTAGAGCATGAGATTCAAGATCATACATTGCACTTGAGAGTTTAGGCAATCACATTAAGGTGTTACCTTCATAATAGCCTTAGGTTCTCAATTGAGATCTTAGGATCTTGTTTGTTATGCTTTCTTTTGGTTTTTTTCTTCCGCTATTTTGATCGACATTTCTGGGCCTTAGTCTTTAGAGCATGAGATTCAGGATCATACATGGCACTTGAGAGTTTAGGCAGTCACATTAAGGTGGTACCTTCATAGTAGCCTTGGGTTCTCAATTGAGATCTTAGGATCCAGTTTTTTCATGTGTTCCTTGAATTTTTGAAATTCGGACTTCAAGAGCGCGTACCACAATCCGCAAGAAGTAGCGGCTCCAAACATCTTGAGAAACCCCAAAAAACTTCATCTTTTCTTCATACAAATGCAGGTAAGTTGACACTTGTTGGCCATTTAACTGCTTCATCTCCTGTTGGACAGCTTTCAAGGCATCCATGGCATCACTATCACGTTTCGCGTGAGCTTGCTGTTGCATATAGGTTGTAAATGACTGAAACAGGTTCTTTATGACATTGCCATCTGTCATCTCTTCTTGCGAGTCTCCCATATTGCTGAAAATTGACGTAGCACTTTCACGTTGGGTTAACCAGAAATGTCGTAGATTTCGTGTAAGAGCTGTTGAACACGGAGTTCAAGTTGCAACAAGGAAAGAGGCTAACAAGAAGAAATCGAATTTTTGATGCCAAAGTTCACTATATTCCTTGTTAAGTAAATTACATGAGGTCCATGTTCAAAAAAATCTGTAGTATCTCATAAACTGTTTTGCATTCAGGTGTTTGAAGATAGTTATGCCATTGGCACATAGGCTTGAAGTGTCTTGAAGAGTTCTGCTGGAAAGAGTTCTGTTGGGCAGAAATTCTAAGCCTTTTCTCGATCTAATCATTGAGCAATCAACCCATAAGTCTACCCAACATTCAGCACCAGTTCAAGGCTATTCTCAGCATTCAAATTTCAGCAAGAGATTGCCACAGGAGAAGACAATAGCAGTGGACAGCAAAGAAGGAAACACCTTCAACGGAATTAAGACTGAAGAGGGAAATGGGTTAAGGTTATATATCTCTGTGCAAATGAAGAAGATGACGCTTGGTGGAAACTTAGAGTTAGCCATGTCCTGCCATGGGCAAATTGCAGCTCCCAAGTCACAGCTTGCCTTGTCTGAACTTCAACTTGGGGTCATTCCAGAACATTGAGTAGGTCAAAAGATGCCAGCAGTGATCTTGTTGAATTGTTTTAAACAAGTTCCAGGAGTGATGCACCAGCCTTGACATATGGAAGAGGCAGAGAGAAAAGACTCGGTTGCTAAAGTAGACTAGTGATAGCCTTCACAAGAGATTCCCCATTCAAGTCCTCCAAGATCAGGGAGAGCAACAGTTTTGAGAGGATCACTCTCTATGCTTGCAGAGATGGAAATGTCACAATATGATTCTGCAGGAGCTATCTTATGTGTATAATCGTGTCTGTGCTCACAGCCACTGCTTCGGCCTCTGGACCTCAGAATCGCACAGAAATGTTGATGTGCAGGCTCTCGGCTGCCTCGTCTCACGTTCCATGGGACAAGGCTCCACATAATAATGATGGCAATGACCCTAGCAGGCCTGCACAAGCCTCCGTTCTTCTCAAAGAAGTGTAGTGTACATCATGTACAGCGCAGGATGTCGCAGGTTGACGGAATGTCCACTATGAAATCGTTTCTGGCACTCCAGTCCGGTACGGTCGGAGAAGTCCAATAGAATCGAGCAGCCTTGTTGATTGTCTAGGACGTTGCGCCTTCTTCACCTTGTGTTCCTGCATCACTATTACAACGATGGCTGGAGCTCTCGAAAGAACAATCGCTTCTCAAAGCCGGCACCCCCCGCACATCTCCCTGACCAACTGTGGATTTCCGCCAAGAGTTTGTTTACGGTTTCTGAAGCCACAGTATTTGCATCGTCAAGTAACTTCACTCTTGTGATCAACTGTTCTATCTCATCCTTCAGGTTAATGTTCTTCTTTGTCTCAAACTTGAGGCGACATTCATCACGAGTCAATTTTGTGAGTCTTGCTATCTCCGCCAAGGATTTCTCTACTCGTCTGTTTCATTGATGCTTTCCGCAGAATGATAGTTGTCCTCCAGGCCATCTTGTTTCTCTTCAGCAACATCCGTATTAACAGATTCCATCAACTCAGGATGTGAACCAGACTTCTTTTCTTCGATCTTCCCGTCATTACTTTGGTACTCCGCCAGCCGATCCTCGTCCGGAATCCCTGCAAACATGTCGCAGTGTCTCCCTGGTCCAATCGGGGTGCAGCCCGCCATTTATAGCCTTTCCAAAATCCCCCTTTTCTTAGCTTCCCCCCCCCCCCCCCCCCTCTCAACATAGCATTCGTAAGGCTATTCTGAAAGTACAAAGCTTTTTATCTTTCCCTCCAACTTTCAAAACAGAAAGCCTTCTCTTTTACTACCTCAATGGTTTCTCCCATGAAACCATGGTATCAAATGCACCAATTTATAATCAACCTTTGAAATCAGATGTAGCAAAGGATTTCTGTTGTGATCCAATCGAAGCAAGGTCCATAAGTTAAGCCATGGATGACATGAACCACAAGCATCAGAAAAATAGCACGATAGCACGATCTGATTCAATGCTTCAATGACCTTCGATGTCACAAAGCTCTCTGATTCATCTCCCCCATCCGCCTCATGTCCGCATTCTCCGTATCCCCTCCTTTCTTTGCAGTCTTGACTTCATTGGCATGGTGAATTCTAGCATATTTAGGAGGAAAGAATCAATCTTTATTAATGTTAGCTTCTACTCCGCCTCCTTTGATTCCACAATTTCCTGCACTTTTCTTGAAGATCATCATTGAAATTATCAGCTTGATAATGTCCTTTGGCATCAGTTTTTCATATTTTTTTGTCACACATACAACATGCATACAAACTGAAACACACATAAACACAAACACACAAGTGGAGTATGTACATTGGATGCGGGTACTGAAAGGATGGATTATCTTAATGCATCAATCACACACAATGAATCACACGCGAAAAGATAACACAAATGCACAACAAAAATTGGAGGTGTTTACGGCTCAGATGCGCAGCAGCATGACAACGTGTCCACTTGTTCACTTGCAGAGCACGTCTTAGCAGTCCATCGGGAAGAGAGTCCAGAAAGCGCCGCCGACACTCCCAAGGAATGTCACAAGCTTTTTGATCTAGGTTTTCCCGATTCTGCCATGAAGCGGAAGCATTCCGGCCGTTCCCACTTAGGACTGATCTGAATCAGGGTTTTCCTAGTGGTCAAGTTCCTAGAACGGTAGCTAGCATCAAACCCCAGGCGAACTACTTTATGCAGAAATGTCAGGGTCAAAGTGGATTCATGCTGCACTTGGTTCAAGGAGAATGGAAAACGAGAGGAATGCAAAGCTCGACCTCTCTGCCCGTAAGGCATAGTCCCATTCCGTTACCCTAAAACAGCATAAATCGGGACTCTAGTATCCTAGATTCTAGGTCATCGTTCCTTGCTGTCAATTTTCTTCGAGAAAAGTTCTTGGCCAACCGGGACCACCCTTCCGTAGGATGAACCCATGGTCACATCCACCGCACTTTTCTCAAGGTTGCTTTAGTTGTCTAATTACCTATCACATTTAGTTCGACAAGCAAAAATAGCTTCCTTAATTAGTCAATTAATCATCGGTTCCTTCACGTAATCTTAGCACTAACATAGAAAAACAATGTCAAACAAGTTCCTTTTCAACAATTGATCTTATTTATCAGTCTTTGGAATACATCATATAATTCAGCTCGAAGGCTATTCCATAATCCGCTCGAAGGCAATCCATAATCTACCCAAAGGCAAATCCAGTAGTCCTTAGGGATTACTAATCCAAGTTTCTGCCCGTAGACTAGTATGCAGGCCTCGAGATCCAATCCTGAGTCACGTCGGCCTCTTGTACAGGACCCAGAGGCAAGGGATTTATGGCCAGAGCCCCCCCTGGCACCGGTAAGTCTGCCACGAGTGATCTTCCATGCAGAGTCTCCAAAAGATACATGATAACCTGCGTCATCAAGCTGTCCAATGTTTGGCCCTAGCGTTTCTAAATACAAATGGAAGTCTAGTATTTGGTCAATTGATCCTTGGGGTAAAACCCTAGATTGTTCTTGCATTTAACTAATCCTAACATTCCTTGAATGTGGGTAGGACCTTTAGGATTGAAAATATTAAGTTGGTTTGCCGAGTGCGATACTAGGCAGAATTTTTAAGGCGGCTTAACTCTACCTAGTGCTTTGAGGTGATCATGGCTTAAGTTACACCTTTGCAAGTGAATTACCTAATCGATCTAATGGTCTTGCGTCAAGAGATGATCTCTTCTTAGAGATGCTAATACATTTTCCAAAAAAAGATGTAAATAATTTCAAAATACAACATTCCATGCAAGTATGCGGTTCATAGACTTTTCCCTTCTATGCAACTATGAGATTTACGATGACCATTTCTTTTCCTTGCCTAAACTATAATGATTGACAATTTAGGGCATACTCGTATAAACCCTATGTTGAATTTCAGCAAGAACTATGCTTATAAGGCCTTCGCTTAATGCATTGAATTCAAGCTTAAATATGAAATCACATTCCTTTCTAAATACAAACTTCGATAGAAGAAGTTCATGCATGAGCGAATGTTATAGGACTATTATTGACTTAATCCGTCCTACAGCATTTAACCCAACCTAGGATGTAATTAACATCGCATGCAATATGCACGGTACATAAATCCCTTTTATGCAATGCAACTACTTGGACAACATCTAATGGACGTCAATGATTATTTCGTACGAATCACAACTAGGAGATTACTATCTAAATGCTGTATGCATAATTTCTTTTTCGCGAGGAAATGAAGGATGCATTTGGACAATTCCTCCTTTTAACCTATTCAATATGCGTTTGGAATTACAACTTGGAAGTGCAAGCATTTTTCAAAGGCATGACATGCACTAACTTCATAAATGAATGGATAATTGCATTTAGAATTTCAAAATATATTTAACTCGACTACATGTATTAAAGACATGCTTAAATGCATTCTTTCCATGCGAAATCAATTTCTAAGAACATGGGCATTGAGGTTCAGGATGTTATCCACATGCGAACTCGGAGTAGAAGCTCCCGCATGTGCGCCTCTCGCCATTTTCTTGGGAGCCATTGATGAATTCAAATCCCGGCTCAGCAACTTCCTCTTGGGTCCTTTACGGGTTACAAATCCCTCTTCGACTGAGTATTTCTCCTCTGTGCAGCAGACGACCTTTACAGAATGTGGTTTTAAGAATAACCCGCCATGCACGGGAGAACATGCTTTATGGAAGCTCTAATTTAGAAGCTTCCAAAGAAGCTTCTAAGCTTCTGTCTCTGACAGAAACGTGGAGAGAGAATGAAGTGATTGAGGAGATGATGATGAGGATAATGATGGAGATTATGATAATAATGATGATGACGTTGGTCGTGGCGATGAAGGCAGCGTGGCGCCTGGCAGCAATGGGCTGGGGGCGGCAGCAGCACGGCATGAAGGCAACGATGGCGGGCAGCACGACAGCTTCCTTTTCCCTTTCCTCCCCCCCCTCAAGCCTAAGGGTGGTTCATATAGTGTGTAGGGGGGGGATAGCCACACATGTGGCTAGTTTGCATGCTTCCTCCTCCCCCTGTGCTCTCCTACATCTCATCACTCCTCTCACACTCCCTCTCCCCCTGCCATGCATCGGCTGGGGGTGGAGGGGATTATTAAAAAAAATTGTCAAAATTTTAACCATTATCCCCTTTTTCCCTCTAGAAGAGGTGTTCTCGTGCAGCTTGCGGTCTTCAAGCCACGGACTCATGTGCGAAATGCGGGCTAGGATTTGATTATGCACGCGGGGTAAGTACTTAGCCAAGGCCTTTTGTCTTGGGGAGGTCACTTGAAATTGCTCACTGTGCTATGTGTGCGGGGTTTAAAATTACTAATATTTCGTGCGGAAATATTACACTCATTTATAAGAAATCAAAAAGAAAGGCCTGGTTTGACAAGCATGTCAAACAACATGATTTTGAAAAAGGTGATCTAATATTGCTCTATTCAATTAAGGGCCACAAATAGAGGATGATGCTTAGAGGACTTGGACCCTTTCAAGTCTGTTAGATTAGTAGCACTTGGACCCTTTCTAGTCTATTGGATTAGTAGGACTTGGACCCTTTCAAGTCTATTAGATTAGTAGGATCACCTTCAAAATTGATTCTTACATTCTTTCAACACTCCATAGTAAAAATCACTATAGACATGGTAGTTTCCAATAGGGATGATAGCATAGTCAGTAGCTTGACAAAATTTTCACCATGTTCACTCATAGCTATGATGGCTAGACTAGTCTATTAGATGAATATACCATGCCAATACTTAGAAGCCTTCCTTGTTCTTGGGAAGAATTTCTTGGGAAGAATATGCATTCATATTCACCAAGCATGCTTCTATCATTGAAGAGCTAATTGCAATGCAAGTAAGCAAACAAAAAGCTATCAAAGGCCACTTGATTACATCCTTCAAGCCTAGCTACATAAAAGACACAAGGCAAGAAATAACAAACTTACATGGCCTAGCCGAATCTAAATGGCCATTTCTACAAAAGTATTCACTCTTCAACCACAATGGGAATGGGATCCACTTGAATATATTCCAAGTTTGCAATGAATGGGATCCACTTGAATATATTCCAAGTTTTGGTTACAGAACACCTATGGAATGTGGATCTGAATGCCTACACAAGAAATACAATACATGCAGCAACCAAGATGCTCAGTGATGCGATCGAGTGTGGGGAGAAGGAAACCTGTAAGGGGGAAGGATATATGTAAATCTAACATGGTTGTATTTATGGTTATACTAACTCCCATTATTGAAGAAGCACTAAAAGCTAGGGAGTTGGTAAAGAGTACCCTCAAAGACAAATGTCCTGACAGTATATGAGGTAGTTTCAAAAGAAAGAAAAATGAGAAAGATAGGGTCTAGTACACAATAAAAATAGGGACAAATTTAGGAAAAATATTACTCACTCACAATACAAATAAAGAAAGGAATACCAACTCAAAGGGAAAAGAAGAGTGAACAAAAGATAAGGAAAATGGTAGAAGAAGCACATCAAGCCAAGCTAGAGGCCATTCAAAAGGACAAAGGAAAGAAGGAAAAATAAGGATGACTAGGAGAAGACTAAGGATAAAGGATCCACCAAAGTAAGAAATAAGAAAAAGGGTATGGACAATAAAGCACCATCACAAGAGAATGATGCCTTGGAAACAATTGTACAAGAATCATGAAAAATAGAAGCAAAGGGCCAAGCTAAACTATAGTAGTAAAAGGAGGAGTTGGAAAGAAACAAGAGGGAAGACAATCATCGGGCTATAAGGAACTCAATGGAGGAGACTACAGGGAGAAGTACATATACCTAAGTTCCACCCAACCACCCTAGCCTAGAGTAGACTTAAGTAAAAGCACAATGACTGTTGCGAGCACCACAAGTAGAGAACAACCTAAGACCACTGAAGATAAGGGAAAAGAACAGTCCCAGCCTCTATAACACCATTACCACAATCTAGGTCAACTGGCAGAAAGAGGCACCTTATTGCCAAGTCCTACTCCTACCACCACCCTCGACAAGTGGTGATGGAGGCATCTAGGTGACCTTGGCGGCAAAACTGCAATGGTTGGATGCCATCTATTTATTTGTCTCCAAAATAAAGTAAGAGGGACCAATGGTTATAGGGTTAAACAGATTGGCTATAGGAGAGGAAAAATTAGAAAGGAGAGGAGAAAAGGTTCCAAGAGTAGAATGACGATCCAGTCATTACCCTCATCATCCAATGGCTTGGACAAGATTTTGATGATGTGCTCAAGACCTTAGAGGAACAAAGAGACTAGAAGGAGGAAGAAAGAAAGCACATAGTGCCTGCACTAGAGAAGGATAAGAAAGTTATGTCAACTTGCAATGGCATTACACAAGGAATCCATGACCATCATAATCAAATTAGCAGATATGCTAAAATAATAGGTAGAACAGATAAGTCATTTGCAACACGAAAAAGAGAAAACCACATGGATGAACAATAGATTACTTAGATTGGTAGAGAAATGGGAAGAAGGGACTAAGAGCTAGGAGCACCTTGAGTGAAAAGTGGAGGAGCTAACCAAGGAAAAGGAAAATCCCCAAGAAAGTAGAAAAGAGAAAGGTTTTTTATTGGATGCTTTGACCAAGTGGCAAGATAGAGGATGGTGCAAGCCAGGAAAAAGATCGATCAACTAAAGGAGAGAAATACATGACCAATATAGAAGCTTGTTCATAGGCTGGCAAAAGCAAGGTATGAAAAGGAAGTAGCCAATTGACATGGTAGAGAAAATAATGAAGATTCACTCAAGGAGCTTCACCAAAGTTGTTATTAAAATCAAAGATCCAACCAAGGAAGACACTCTCTACGGCCTTATGAGAGAATTGTAGATGTCTAGATTGGCACTTCAGAGCACTTTAGGAACAACCTCATGAATATGAGCGCATATGAGATGTAATTGCACTCCAACTTAAGGAAGAGGGTATCACTCAAGAACAACTAATGAGATTAAGCTTCATGATCATGACACTTGCATTGTCACCACCCCCAATTGATACGGTGGATTAAAACATTGAGCAGAACTTGAACTCTATCTTGAGTAGGAAAATATTGAGTACTACTTACATGCTATTATCTTAAGTTTTTGATGGCTCTATTAAGCAAGGAAATAGCTATAGAGATGAGTAAAGACTCCATCGCTTGCTCTTTGATATTAACGCAGGGATTGATAGGTATGCCATGGCCAAATTAATCCTTCGGCCTACCATGTTGCCACCCTTTTGCCTCAATATTCAGAAAAACATGAACAAAAGCTGCTTCACTAGTTGTGATCACCTCTTCCTGCCATTCACCCAATTAAGTACTCATATCTCATTCAAGAGATACCTAATGAGCAAGGCCTACCTTGAGCATTCACTCAATCCCTTACCTCCGCCAACTCAAGGCAAGGGAAAAGACAAGGAGTGGTGCTTATATTACTCATCTCACCACACAAAAAAAGAAGTACGTGCATATGATTTTTGTTAGCTAGTTTTATCCTCAACCCCCTAGCCCTTTTCCCTACAAATTATCAAGGTCCTCAATAACAGGATATCCCAAGAAATTGGTAGACCTATCTCCCTCAGAGCCACCTCATTACGCCAATAACCCTTGATGGATTGGGTGCTCAAGTGTGGGATAGTCCTGAGTCTTTGCTCTCTTACCCTACCCACCACCATTCTACACAAGTTTCAAGCACCTTTACCAATGCCATGGGACTAGCACTTAAATAGTGAGGAGGGTAATGTTAATTGGTTACAAGCTTGCAAGCACAAAAAAGCAGGAAAAATGACCAAGAAGCAAGAAAAAGTGGAGAAGAGAGAGATGCATATTAAAATTTAAAAAACGATTAAAATTTTGAGAAAGCACAGGTAGTGAAAAACGATAAAGGATTGCATTATGTGAAAAACAAGAAATATACTAACATTGAAATATCATGTGGTCTGATGGGATGAAATGTAAAATGAAAATTTTATGAGCGTTGGGCTCACTCCTATGCAAATTGTATAGTGAAGGCGCATTTAATAGTTCTCAAGTGCATGAATCTGATTTTTTTCCAAAAAACTCGATAGTTTAACGGGTCATAAGCTCCTAAGGTAGGTTGAAGATCAATTGGAATTATGCTATAACTTAACCTATGATTTGATCTTAACCCAAAAAGTTAGGGTTTGAAAATCAACTTACACGTAGACAATGAATCATGTGGTTATGGAAATGGTAGGGTAATTATCTTCAAAAATAGACAAGTTAAATTGGTTTAAACCTAAACACCTAAAACCGCAAGGTACTCGTTTAGAAAAGGGTTAATTCAATGCAACATATCCCAAAGAGCTAACTAGGATTTAACACACTGTGGACGTGACCTAGTCGCTCGTATTGCCAAAGCTAAAACTCCTATACCCTAAAGACTTGCCCACATTCATGGAATGTAGGGACAGTAGGACATACTTGTGAGAAATGATCTAGGGTTTTTACCCTAAGGATCTCTCGCTAAAAAGATGAAATTCGGTTTGAACTTGGAACCCTAGGACCGACAATGTCGGCCTAATGCAATCAGGAATGGATTGTTATATCTAATCATGATTTTGTGATTATAAGACTCCATTCAATGGGTAAATAGTCCCATAGTTTGATGCGACACTTGTGCAACAAGTTGCAGAGTCACATGATCTTGTGAATTGATCATAAGGGAATGGCCAATTCCTTGGAATAAGATTGGCAGATTCTTACGCAAGTTATCTTGCAAAAGGATGAATAATCATCCTGATATAGTACCTTTATTGGGTAAAGTGACCAAGAATACGAGAATTGGATATTTGCTTGGAAGCAAAAGACCAAATTGGAATAACATATGTACTGCTATTTGAACTTAAGGTATTGATTAAGTGGGGTTAATAGGGTACGACCCTAACCCAGGATATAGGGTTAACAAATAAACCCTTGGGGATCTTGCCAAGTCGCAATTGATCCCAGATCAAGTGCTAGATGCATTCGGAAAGAAGGATTCACTCCTTAGCAGTATGCAGGAACTAGATCAAATGGAACGTGGTAAAGTAGCCAAAGAAGATTTGGCTAACGCCAGTGAGTGCATTCGAGGAATAACTAGTTGGAAGTAACTAGTAGATTCTTTTTTTGCCTTTGCACATTTGGCTGACGTCAATCATAAAGAAGTCTTGATTGAAGAAAAGAGAAGAAGAGAAGATGAATGAGGGCCTTCTGGCCCTTCAAAACGGATAACTAGAGGAATGCCTAAACAACCAAAGCTTGCTAAAAATATAACCCTAGATCAAGATATGGAATATGCGCCACAAACAAAGAAGACCGAAGGAAAGAAGAAAGGCAAGCAGCCAACCTACAAATTGCAGTCTGACATAGAATCTGCAACCGATCTCAAAGGAGTCCTAGAAGAACGAATTCACCTTAAGCAAAATTCTTGGAATTACTAAATGTGAATTCCATGATGTAATTATTAATGTAATCAAAAGGAAAATGCAATATGTTAGTGATGAAGCTGAAGAAACAATGCATGCTTTTTTGCAAGTTCTTCGAGTTTTGTGTAGGTTGAAGAGAAGCTGACTTCACAAGGAATTCATCTTGAAGCAGTTAAAGAACTAATTGCAGCAATTGAAGCTGAAGATAAAGAAAGCATGAATGCAAAAATTAAAGAAGTGAAAGCTGAAAATGTAATGGTTGGCTAGTCCAAACCAGTTGGGCAGCCCACCTCTCATAAAGAAGGTTGTCTACAACATATGCATGAGGAGGAAGAGGCTCGGTTCATTCCAAGCAATCACTACTCCCGTACGCATTAGGCAAGAGCAACAACAGAGACAGCCGTCAAAACTAGAGAAAAAGAAACACCAAACCATGGCTCGGAGATAAACGTCATGGCAAGGAGTCTCTAGGAAAGTGGCGAATGGCCCATAGATGTTCATCCAAGATGGCAAATGAGAGTTGCAAACAACTCTTGTGGATAGTTATATGTTGCATTCCCTAATGTGTAGGTAACTATTGGAGACATAAAATACAATTTTCACTTTTTTGTTCAAGACTCTTGTAGTTGCCCTATCATTCTTGGGCAACCTTACATTTCTGAAGCCCGCTTGGAAACAAAAGCTCTTGATGATGGTTCTTCCTATGCTCGAATCCGAAGTAAGGATAATGAATGAGCTGTCCAATTTCTTACTGTGTATGTTAACCATCATCCAAACAGAGATCGATTGCGTGATTATCATGTGCTTCCTAATGCCCAAGAATTCAAGGGTTTTTGGGGCTACACTACTATAAAAGGAGGGTATGGTAGTATGTCATGTAAAAAGATTGAACCTCCTTATGCTACAGAAACTATGTCTCTAGAAAATTTATATATAGTACAGCCAATAGTATGGGCTGTTAAAAGCCCCTCCGGCCATGACTAAAGCTGAAAGAAAATATTTATGTCATGTAAAAAGGGAGCTAAAAACTTAACATTATGGCTGAAAATGAAGATAGTTTGGGCAGTTTTTTTTTAATACTAATTACTACTGACACATTGGCTGAAATATATATAGCTGCTCATGTAGAAAATCAGGCTAAAAATCAATCCATAGAAGTATGTACATTGGATTTTTATCAAACAATTCAAAATTTTTTTGAGCACGAAGACATTACTTTACTCAACAAGGTTGAAGCGCAAGTGGAGACAAAATACAAGATGTTGGATAAGAAAGTCAAGGCAGTCCCACTACCTCCTGAAAGTGAAGGGCTCACTGATAGGGCAGCAAATCAACCAAGTCTTTGTGATCCTTCCAACATTGATCACAAGTTTACATCTGAAAGTATAAAAGAGCTCAACATAGGTGAAAATTATTTTCTTTCGTCGCGGCTGAAAAATACTCTTTTATGTAAATGCTAATGAAACATGGAAAAGATTTTGCATTTCAACCAAGTAAAATAGGCTGTGTGGATCCAAATATTGTAGCTCCTATGGTCATTTTTACGGTCCCACATGTGCCTTGGAACCTCAAGCCCATTCCCGTTCCAAAGGCGCATTTGCCCAAATTATTGGAACTTCTAGATGAGAAGATCAAAATGAAGATTTTAGAACCTTCTTCAGCACCTTACTCAAATCGATGGTTTACCATACCCAAGAAAATTTGATCTTTACGATTCATTTAAGATCTACAGCCTGTTAATAGTGTCACAATCCGAAATGTTGGTTTAGGTCCAATTGTTGATGAGTTTGCTGAAGCTTTTGCAGGTAGAGCAATTTATTCTATGGGTGACCTATATTCAAGATATGATGAATTTCAACTTTCATTAGAAAGCCGAGACATTACTACAATGAAGACACCTCTGGGATTGGTTCGCATGTGCACTCTACCAAAAGGTGCAACAAATTCCGTAGCCCATATGATGATTGCCATGCAGAAAGTCTTGAGGGACTTTATTCCACAACTTACTCTTCCATTTCTTGATGATGTACCTATCAAGGGATGTGACAATGAAAAGAATGAGGAGCTTGATGAAGATGACTGCAGGACATTTGTAGTTAACCATATTCATGATTGTGACATGATTTTGACAAGGCTAGAAGAGATACATCTTATCCTTTCTGGAGCTAAGTTGATTTTTGGAGTAGAAGAAGTCCTAGTTGTCGGACATTTGTGTGGCCCTTATGGATGTAAACCTTCACCAATCAAGATAGATGCCATTAGCAGAATGCAAGAAAAATACACAAATATCTCTGAGGTGAGAAGATATCTTGGTGCATGTGTATTCTATCTCATATGAATATCACATTTTTCTCATATAGCCGAAAATCTTTATCAATTATTAAGAAAAAACCAAAGATTCTCTTGGAATAAAGAGCATACTTTCACTATGCACAAATTAAAGAATTTGTTGATTTCACTCCCCACTCTTAAAAGGGTTGATTATTCAAATGGCCAACCCATCATCCTTACTGTGGATGCAAGCCCCATTGGGATAGGATGGGTTGCTGGCCAAGAGGATCTTGAAGGAAACATGTATGCAATTTGTTTTGGAGAAAAAGTTCTCAATGAATGTCAAAGAAGGTATGCACAAGTAAAAAGGGAATTGTGGGGAGTTGTAACAGCATTAAAGTGTGATCATGAATACTTTATAGGTGCTTTTGTAGTGGTAGAAACTAATTGTCTGCCACTCTTGGGCATGATTGCCAACTACTCTACACCCGACATTGCTATGCTAAGATGGATTGGATATATTAAGTCTCTCAACCCAGAATTAAAGCATATTGCAGGAAAGGCTAATCTAGTTGCTAACATGCTATCGCATGCAAGATATCACAATGAAGAAGAGTTGATGGAAAAAGATGAAGCTGAAGAATCTATACTTGTTGGATTTCATTCCATGGCTACTGAAAATAACTTTTCAGTCACTGCATATATTGGTCCAAAGCTAAAAACAACAAGATGGTCAACTAGAAGCCAGCATACTCATTGCATTGCTCAAGTTCTAGTTCATTTCCTTGAAGAAGATTATGAAGAAGATTGGCTAAAGATCGGCCAATATTTGAGCACAATGAAGAAGGAGACTTGGACTGATGAGGAGTTCAAGCATATCAAGAGAAAAGCTTATGGCTCTCTTCTTAAAGAAGGGCATCTATGGAAGCACACAAAGAAAAAAAAAGGAGCGCATGTCTGAGTTTTAGGTAACAAAAGATTGCAACAATAGGTAATGAAGGAATTTCATGAAAGCCTATGGGTTGGCCATAGAGGCATATGGGGAACCTTTAGTAAAGTCAAAGAAAAATATTGGTGGCAAAACATGTATAAGGACATAACACATTTTGTTGAAACATGTGATGTGTGTTAGATGTATTCTATGGTCAAGCATCGAGATGGGTTACAACTGACTTATCCCTTGTCTATACATTATAGATGGGTTATTGATCTTGTAACCATGCCTACAAGAATATGGAATATGCAGCATTTAGTGCTTGCAAGAGAGGATCTAACCAATCAAGTCGAAGGCAAAGCCTTAACAACCAAATTCACTCAAGTTGAATGTCGTTTTTTGTTTAAAGAAGTGTTTTGTAGATATGGTTGTGTGGGTAAAGTAACTACAGATAGAGGAGAGTTGGATGCTAATGAGGCACACAACTTCTTTACTCAATTGGATATTATGTTGTCTTTAACATCAGCCTACAACCCTGAAGGAAATGGGAAAAGTGAGAGAGGGCACCAATCTATTCTCAAAGCTCTAGCAAAGTCTTGTAGAGGAAAGATCAAAGAATGGCCTAAAATGCTACCTTTTGCATTATGGGCTGACCGAACTACTCATGGTACAGTGACTTGCTATATGCTTGCTGAACTTATGCATGGACAACAACCAATTATGCCAATTAAAGAATCTATTCTCACATGGAGTCTTCTACCTTGGGAGGAAGGCATCAATAGATAAGAGTTGCTGACTTTGCGCATATGGCAACTAGAAAGAAGGTCTGAAGATGTTCAAGGAGCTATTGAGAAGCTAAAGACAGCAAGACTAAAGAACAAAAGAAGATTTGATAAGCAACATCAACTTCGGCCAAGAGCAATTCAAGAAAATGAGTGGGTGCTTGTTTATGAAAGAGCAGCCTAGACAATCAATACAGTGCTTCTAGGAAGATGGTAAAGCGTTGGTTTGGCCCGTATGTGGTAAATGCCATTCATGACAATGCCACATATTCATTGGCTGAATTGGATGGGACCAACATAAAGATATCCATAGCAGGAAAAAGAATAAAGCTCTTCAAACGAAGAGAAATTTCAACATATGAGTTAGAAAACTTGAATATAATTCAAGAGCATGAAGACATAGAG
Organism: Lygodium microphyllum; assembly: GCF_053477565.2. Lineage (NCBI taxonomy): Eukaryota > Viridiplantae > Streptophyta > Polypodiopsida > Schizaeales > Lygodiaceae > Lygodium > Lygodium microphyllum. Next base: position 129,129,387 of record NC_141159.1, read on the forward strand.
GAAGAAGAAGAAGTAGTAGATGAAGACATTGACATAGCAAAAGATACTTCTTTTGACACTGCAAATCTGCAAGACTTTGGCACTTGCCAGAGGATGTGTAGGTTACGAGGGGGTGGATGTCATGGCGCTACGCGCACACCGTGTAAAAAAATCTAGAGTGTAGCTTCCTTTTAGATTTAGAGAGCCAATGCCACTTTAGGCATTAGTGTTAGTATCCATGGTTTAAAATATTAGTTTTTTTTTACAAGTTTTTAGCCAATTTTTTATATTCTAGATATTATCTCTTGTAAAAATCCATAAAATTATAGACAACTTCTAGATTAGAATGACATGTAAAAGAAAGCATGTAGCTTTCAGTCAATTTGAGAGGATTTTATATAAAAAGAGAGATTAGCGAAATCACACGATGCACGATCGTTGTTTTTAGGCAGTGAACAGCACTCCAAAAGTGGGAGATGAAAAAGGAATGATCTGGCAAAATTCTCACCAGGTGTCTTGGTCTTTAACCCCCCTTTTGGAGCCAATGGAAGCATCAGATTGGCAATCTGAGCAGCATAGAGGAAGGTATTATTTTGTACACATTTTTAACTATTAGAGTTATATCTTCTCATAATGCTGAAAGAAACTGACAAGTGTCATCTCTGTTAGTATTCTTCTATGTTTTCTAATTATTTTTTTGAGTATTCTTCTACATCTTCAATTTCTTCAAACCCCTTCTCTTCCATCTACTATTCTCCCTAAATCCACCTTCACCCTGATGTCTCTTATCTTTAAGAACTTGGCATGAAACCTTCAACTCTTCTCTTATCTCTACCATCTCTGGAGTCTAAGCTCTTGAACCCCCATACATTCTTCTCTTGCCAAAACCCTGAGGTGACCTTCAACCCTACATGCTACGACAACGTTCTTAAGCTCAGCATGCCCAATGTACAAATCATGTGACGTACATGCAGTATAAGTGGATGATTTGTCCTTGGAAGTCCTGTCGAGACCTATGAGCACCACACTTTGGAAATGCCTCCATAGTTCCGTAGTCTCCTCGAAACAATAAACAACTGTTGACACATGCATGGATGCTATTGTAGTCCATGCTTTCGTAATACCAGTTGTGCATTATCACGAGACTCAAGCAACGTATTTCCAGGTGGTAATATATAATACTTTAGCAACCTAAGAAAAAATCATAAAACACCTTGAAAAATCACAACAAGGTTTTTTTATAATGGAGTCAAAAAGATCAACGGAGCATACGTAGAATGCACTTGAACAACTCGGTCACACTCATATCACTCCACCCGTATTTTGCTTACACACTTAGGAGCGCAGGTAGCATCTTCAGGCGAGATACTGGGCACCCATTATATGATGGTAAAGACACTTTCTCACTTAGTAGATCAAATGACTCGGCATTCATGGATATCAATGTATCGATCCTTGCCTCCATCTCAGGCTCCAAGATTAGAGGAAGGTCAAAAAGGTTGATTGTGTTGTTTGGTATCAAGGGTGTAGGCTAAGTCATGCCTTCCAACTGGTGGATTGGCTTAGACACTCCATCCATCCATGCCCATGAACTCTTCTAACTGGCCGCAATAGGTGCCTTCCTCCTTGGGATGAGGTGTCACCTTCCTGTATAAATTCTACGGGCACATCTAATGTTTTGTCTATGATATTCAATTAGTTTGTGAATGTAAGGCATGATGAATACACACTCCCTTCCCTTGTAGTGTTAAATGTACAAAGATATGTAGATGTATGGAAGGAGATCATGTGTACCTAAAGAGTATGAGGGATAGGTAACCATGGAGCACAAGAATGAGATGATTACATGATATCCAATGCAAATGTGTTAATTCCAAAGTAAGACGTTATATTTTTGAAAGTCAATAGCTTATGATTTCAAAATGTAATGATCCACTTGTAGGGTATGAGAAAACATAACATGAAAACCAGTGCTCCAAAGATGATACTTGTAGTGGTAAACAAGGTGGACATTCAATACCTATGCGTCATGCATCACACCATTAATTGAGGCTTCACACATCAATAGGTTGATAATGATAGAGCCATGATCTATAACATTGTTGGTTCTATCCTTCTTATTTAGTAAGAATGCAATCATAAACCAAGCTACAACTATCTTTTCCAATGTGATGAACCTCTTCAATAAGACATGGACTAAGCATACTATTTTAAGGGCTAAAATATGGTTTTGATATAATCAAATTGTCTCAAGTAGAGTTAAGGTGATAAACATTTTGTGGAAATGCAAGGACACCAAAATTGTATCCGAATCTAAACTAGCCAATTCTTTGGGTGACATAAGAAAACATGGTGAAAAAATGAATGAAGTCCACCTCACATATATAAAGATTATGGGCCATCATATGAGGCACCAATTTGAGACTATTACTACTAGTGAAGGAGGTGTGTGAGTCACCACAAAAGAGTACATTCTCAAAGAAGTAAACTTTTATTAGTGTGAGAGCCTCCCTATTGTGGTATTCCGAGGTAATGCATCATAATATATTTGTCATTCTCCAAGGATTTGTTCAAAGGGACCATGTGAATCCCCTTCTATCCTTTTAGGGCACTTAAATGAAATATATATTTGTTTTCCAAAACTCATTGATAAGGGCCAAGAGAATTTAGGAAAGTATTAATGATGTGTTTCTCGTAGTTATTGCTTGGATGTTGAGAAAGCTCCAAGGATTGAGATTTTTATATGATATGTCATCATGGAACCAATGTTGGAGTGATTAGGAAATTTCATGACATGTAGATATGTGATCCACATATCCTATGCACAAGGGGCCATTGACTTAAGATAAATTTCAGTGGGAAAGGAAATGTCAAATTGATTTGGGATAGGCTTAATGTGTGTGTGGTAAACAAGGATATTTGGGGATATGTTGACATGAAGGCTTGAGATAGATGAGAAAAAATGGATCACATATGGCATGTATACCTCAATATAAGGTTGATTAAGAAGGTATGGCTATAATGTTTGAAATATTTTTTTAGAACTTTGATGTCAATAATCTAAAGGGATCAAATTATGAGTTATATTAAGGTTTCAAACCTTGAAAATATAATTTCTATAAATGATCAACAAATACAGTGTGGCAAGGTGCTCCCTGATATTGCTATGGTCCTACTGATGACTACCTCACCCACCATGCCAAAAATGATGAGGATGGGAAAGGACATGAGCTCATGGGTAAGCTAGTTGATACAAAGGGTAGTAGTAGTTTGTCAAAGGGTTGACAAGGTGATGTTGGAGAGAGATGTTAGCTAAGGATGCTTGGGATGGACTTGTATATTTATATCAAAGAAGAAATGAGGCCCCTATTCTTACCTTTGTAAGTAGTTAGAGAGTGAACATATGGGCGGAGGTGACTCCATGGAAAGTTTTTTGGCTACGATAAAATACCTTAAGGAGAAAATGATAGCTACAAATGAGATTTTTTCAAACACTTCACTTTTGCAAATTGTTCTTGATGGTTTCTCTAATTCTGAGCAAACTTTTGCATCTATTATTTGTTTGATACTGAAAAGCAATTTGAATGCCTTGTCATTTAATGAGTTGGTTTATATTTTTCTACAAGAAGAACAATCTAGGCAAAAAGTTTCAATTATGTGTAATCCAGACCAAGTTTTTGTGGCTAATTAGAAAGGTAAAGGAATAGCTTTATTGATGGTTTTCTTGATTCATATCAATGTTTTGCAACTATTCTTTGTTTTATGCTTTAAGAAAATCTAAGTACCTTGTCATTCAATGAGTTGGTTTATATTTTGTTACAAGAATAACAATCTTGAGGGGAAAAAATCCATTGTGTGTATTGTAGACCAAGCTTTTGTTGCTAATTAGAAAAGAAAAGAAAAATCTTTCTTTTGTACCAGTAAGTAGATATTGGTAAATGATATTTAGAAAAATAAGGCTAGTAATAATGAGATGAAAAATAAGGCTAGGAAGTAGATATTGGTAAATGATGTTTAGAAAAATAAGGCTAGTAAATGATGTTTTGGGGTCCCCTTTGTGGATTGCTCTAGTGCATCGACCATAGCACTTCCCTATACATGAGTGCAAAATCTTGTTCACTGCATCACTTTTAGGGGGGATTTATTAACATATCTCAATAGTAATGTGTGTAAATATACATAGGACCATCATGGTATATTTTTCCCTTGTTAGGAGATTCCACTTCTACCCAACCTTGTATATATACTTATTCAATTTAGTGTATACTTAGTCTTGTAAATCTTCTCTATCGAGACTTCAACACTTTGAGTTGTGCTCTTCAAGCTTTTTTGTGCAATCCTAGATCCAACAAACTTTAATACCATGAAGGAGATATTAGATAGAGAAAAAGAGAAAAACACAAGAGGGTATGCAAGAGAAGGACTGTAGGACAACTTCTATATGAAACATCAACTATCATACTTATCTTGATAACTTGGTCTATTTACATGAGTACAATGGAGTAGTAGGTGAGGTCCATAACTAATGGATGGTAGGCTACTTATTACATGTGGAAAGTTACCATCTTTAGGTGTCATTTAGCAAGATGACTGAGCATATCAAAGCTTATCTTGATGATAGATGAACTACCATTTGTTACATTAAGACTAATTCTTTCTTACAAGCTCATGGATTATATGCCACTATTGTGTACCTTCGAAATTAGCTTCGATGATGATACAAGGATAAAGCATCACCATTGTACTTCAACATTTCCTTTCGTAAAGGAGAGTGGCTTTCCCCTAGAAGATGAAGAAGGTGTGGGTGTCCACTAAAGCTAAGCATGACATGCCCATAAGAAATTAGCTAAACTCAATGTGAGAAGTATCTAAGCTATCAAAAAATCATGGCTAGAATTCAATGGAATTTAGATTATAATAGTACAAGTTGGCACACATTCTCACTTCATGTGCATTTGTGACCATACTAATGACCTAATGTTGTGACAATCACTCGTCAAGGTGGAAGGGCTAAGTAAGTACACATTACATTATTAGAAAGGCCCTTCTTAGTAGCGAAATTACAATTGGTGGTGAACAAGATGCATATTAGTAAATTTTTGGGACCATATGGAATCCATGTGGAGGTCCTATTATACCTTTGGAAAGCATGTTCATCTAACATATCCAAATTGCTTTGAAGTGGATGGGACACTCCTTTGTATACAAATAATTTGAGCGAATCAAAGTGAAGGGGATACTCCCAGAGGAGATTAGAATATCGCATTTCCAAATGTTTGGACAAAAGGAAAATTCCATAGTGGATATCTATGATAATGTTGAATGTTAAAAGGTGATGATCAAAGCAATGGATTACAAAACTAAGTTTTTGGGTAGCAAATTTGTGCACTATATATAGCATCGTTTCATGTATGGAAGGATGATCCATTATCCTGTGTGTTGAATGTAATCTTTCTTATGGTCATGTATCAAGCATCAAGATGTATTGCTCTATATCAACATGGACTTTGATAAGGCATGTCATCAAATTGACTAGTAGATTTTAGTAGAATTCATGAAGGTCATGTGTTTTGCAATTTGATTGGTCAACATGGCATAGACCAATTCTCTAATGCTACAATTATGAAGTACTTGAATTGTGCAAGTGTCCCTCCCCTCCCTTCTCTCTTTGGGTCAAACATGGGTTTGATAGGCATACCCTTTTCCTCCACTATTACTTGTAGTCATATGAAGATTCAACAGGGTTTTCAATAAAAGGGTTGCCACTAGCATTAAAGGGGCATAACTTTATATACATGTTTTGGTAGATGATAACTTTAACAATGTCCGAGGAGCTGAGAAGGAACTAGTAGAAACTATTATCCCATCATATGAAAAAATTTCTGGATCATGTGACTCAGAGACTAGCCATCACAACATTGATTATGTGACTCACGGATTAGCCATCACATTATTGATCATGTATCTAGGTTGGAAGAATAAACCATGAAAACTCGCAAGATCTAGGTAGAATTTGCAAATGATAGTGCCGTGAAGCAAGCACTATTTGGAGACTCCTGACATTGACATGAAGGGTCTCTAGAGTTGTGGAATTCTTCCAAGCACTCACACAAGGAATGATAGGCTTTTCAGGAGGGTCAAGGTTGTGAGAGTGGTTAACGAATCGTGGGCCAAGGTAAAAGACGATATAGTAGTGTCCCTTTGCGAAGCTAGAAAGTAGGATATGACTTATGGGAACTTGAAAGGATCTTCATAAAAGTGGTGGCAACCTTGCCCTTGGTGGTTGCGATTCGCATTTGAGCTTCGCCTTTGAAATGCACTTGTAGGAGTGACGTAAACAATTCTCATCAAAATAAATAAAGGAGAATGCGTGTTGTGTATGCGCACGTATATATTCGCGTGTGTGTGTATAGGCACATGACGTAATTTCAAAAACTTGTCCTAGTTCCTAAATAGTGGAGGAAATCTCACTATCCACAAATATATATAGAGAAATAGAGACTCGAGAGATGCGATTATTTGGCGAGAACTTGAAAATATAAATAATACGCACATGAAATGGTTGCCACCATACATGCATAAACGGTTGATAATACAAATAGCTAATTAAAGAGCTGCAGAAGGGAAAAGCTCTAGTGATAAGAATAGATGCTTATAAGATCAATTAGAAGCGCAAGCGGCGGCTGCAGTGGTGAGGAAGCTGGGCGAGGGGGAGGAGAAGGCGGCTGAGGATAAATATCAGTATGGGCCCCCCTCTTTGATCGACGTGGAAGGGGGGCCCTGCTGATCAGCGCCCGCTGAGGAAAGATGAAAAAATGTTTTCATCTTTCCTCTGTGCCCCCACGGCCCCACCCCTCGCATTTCATCTTCCAGCACATGCGCCGGCTGAGCAGTTAATACCCACAGGTCCTCTTCTTCTCCCTCGTACTCCTAAATGAATCTTTTTTTCAGGGTGTTATTTCACGATGAGAAAAACTAGCATGTTTTTTTGAGCTATGAATTTGGCACACAATCTAAATATTTCCTATGTTTTCTCTATATTGAAGCCATATTGGCTTTCTTAGGTTTTCTCTATACTAAAGCTATAGCAACAATTATCAAGAGCTACATTTTGAAAATCTGGCAAAGAAGAAACAAGATACAATTGTAACTAGCCATTGTAACTAACAATATAGCAACAATACTACTAATAATATTTTTGACCAATACTTTGGACAACGTAATAAGATTATAGATAATGCAATAAGACATTGTTTAGTAGAGAAGGATAGCTATGGCTACCAAGTATAAGTGATAGGCTAATCCCCAAACCCAAAACTAAAACTACGAAGCTCAACCAACTCTAATACATAAACGCAGACAATATTAAGAGTGTGGGACACACATGCCACCAATCTATACTCTCAATAGAATATATCTATTGTCTTTCAATATCTACACTACCACTCGCACAATTCTCTTTGGCCACATTGAATAATATTATGCCTCTTTAGGCTACATAAATCCCAAGAAATCCTTTGGTAGATAGATGCTACATGACATGGAGAATATCTCTTCTTCACAATTTACCTTAAAATAAGGGTAAGCAGTAAAATGGAGTCCAATGTACATCATGGAATTGTTAATATGGGATATCTACATGGAATTGTTAATATGGAATTGTTAATATGTTACTAAGTATATTTACATGGAAAATTTCCACTGGTTAATGAAGTATACATGATAAAAATTGTAGAGTTGAAAAATAAAACTTCCCAAGATTGAGTTATGGAAATGTTTACGGCCAGTTGCACATGCAACCATGTTCTTATGTGGCAACATTCTATCATCCCTCTTCGTGTTTACACCATTGATGGTAGGTAAAGAATATGTTCACCTTATTGTCTACATTACCTTAACCATGGATGGTAGTTCAATTCTGATCTTGCTTGCCAAGATGTTAATCATATTGTCTTCATTGTCACACATGTTTCTCATTCTCCCTTTTTCCCCATGGAAGGTTGCCTCTTTGGGTTTCATTTGATTAAATGCTACTCCACGTTGGTTGATGTTTGATATTCCACAAAAAATAGATAATTTTTTGTGTATACTTGGAGATTTTATTTCATTTATGATGTCATTCTACTACAATATACATTATACTTGTTTATTCTACAAATATTCCCATCACATAACTTGTCAATGACTTTGGAGAAATTTAGCTCAAATATGTGTTCTTTATAGAATATGCTATCATGGCTCATAAGGCCTACTAAAACTACAACAGTAGTAGTAGAAAGTTGGACATACATTGTCCATACAAAGATTCATGGAGCGAGCTTTCTGGGTACAGAAAGCAGGACATACATTGCCCAATGTTCGGAAGGATGTTGTAGCTGCTAGTTTGGATTGGAATGTGTAGTTGGGGAGATGAGACTTAACTAGTCCCAAAATGATTGGATGCATTAGCATTAAGGCAAGCAATAATCTACTTGTGGTGTGGGTACCCACTTTAAGACAAGTATGACTTTTCTATCCTAGGATGTGGATGCAAAATGGAGGTTACTTTGCAAAATGTAGTGTGGACGCAAATAACTCTGCAAAATGGAGGCTTGGGGCATCATACTATGGGCAAGATGTTTTTGCTGTGTTGATTGCATATTTTGAAATACCCTTAATTAGCTATGGGCAACATTGCCCTTCTATCTATATCATAAAGGAACCTAGTTTGACTTTGGCACATGGAAATTAGAGATCTAGGTATAGGAAGGAGAGATAAGGTGCAAACTTGGCAAAAGAAGAGGTATATCCCTACTCTAGAACCACAATGCTATGTGGAAAGTAGAGATCAATTGGCATTATGTGGAAAGTTTTTTGAATAAATGGAAATGGTGTTAACAACTATTTTATGGTATTATGCCTTTCACTGATTATCCTTTTGATGAGGCATGATGTCCATTTGGAATTGGTATGTTTGAGAGAAAAAAACATACAAGTTAGTCTTTAAGAACTTATTCAATAAATTCACGTTTGATGTGGATGTAGAATGTTATTTGAAAGCCATCTTAGTATATACTCTAACTATAAAGAAAGCTATGTAGGATGTAAAAAGTGGTGAAAAACAATTATCATGCAATCACAATGTTATCTCCCACTCTTTTTGAACAAACCTTCTCTCAATTAATTATGAGCAACAATCAAGCATCTAAGTGTGCGAAATAGTAAAGCATTAATAATCTTCTTGCCAATGTGGAAAATGGTGTCACATCTTTTGGTTGTGGTTGTTGTGGTTTTATAGAGATTTCTCTCTCAATGAATAGCTTGGCTCATTGGATAGAATTATTGAATCCATCATTGATCCTTTGCAAGGGAGTTGAGGGACATGGTCTTGTCCTTGCAAGCTAGACTTTATGTGGGCATATATCAGTCAACGCAACAAATACCCTATCTAAAAACAAGGAGTTGAAAATGCATTGCCAAAGAAGATAGTTTGCAATACTATATCAAATCCTCCATCTCACAAGTGGCCCATCTAAGTATTAAGTCAAAAGTGGCATTTCTAAGTATTTCATATAAGTTACTTTTACAATGAAAACACTATTGAAAAGAAGAATGCACCAACAATCACAAAATGTTGTATCATTTCCAAGAAGATAGTTTGCAGTGTTGTATCAAACCCTCCATCTCAAAACTATTGTTCCACGTACTTCATATAATTTGCTATCACAATGAAAAAAATTAGAGAACAACAATCCAAAATCAATCACAAAATGGGTAGTGTTAGTGAGGCTCTTTTCAATTTGTATCAGGCACAACATTTGCCTCAGAAGTTGCGTATGAATCAAGGCGTGCTTGCATAGACACCCTCTTATGCTTTGGAGGAATTGGAAATGGTGTGACATCTTTGGGTTGTGGTTGTCGTGGTCTTTTGGAGAGCTGTCTCTCAATGAATGGCTTCGCACATTGGATAGAATTACTAAATCCATCATTGATCCTTTGCAAGGGAGCTGAGGGATAGGGTATTTGTCCTTGCAAGCTAGACTTGATTTGTTTCAAAGAGGCAAGCAAATGACTACTCAAGCGCTCAAGATGCATTGCTAATTCAGGATCTTTCTCTATCATAAAGAGAACATCTTTAGTATATGTTTTGATACTTCAAATATAAGAAATCAAGGTGTATTCTATTGTAACTATATTTTACATGCTAAAGCCATTGCTTCACAAAACTTTTCTTTGGCACCTTGCAATGCTTGGCCTGCAAATTGAGATAGATATGATATACATATATATCTAGAAAATAGCAAATACCATACATACGAAAGGTTTGATTGACTTACCATGTTCTTGTATATCACTATAAGTGTTGTCTAGCGTATCTGCATCATTCTGTATAGGTGTAAGACTACTCTCAATAGTGTTGGTAGGTTGTTCCATATTCATACTTAGAGAAGATCTTATTTGATAAGAATTGATATTAGCATTGAATAAATGTATTCACAAAAGATGGCTCACAAAAATAAGTCCATGTACCTTCAAAATTCTTGTAATATATATCCATGCTCTTCGACACAATGGTGTCAAAATCAAAACCTGACAATATTAAGACCTTAATTTGATGTTTGCATATATTTCCTCGCATGGCCCAATCACAGTTGCAACATGCCCACTCACAATGTGCATTGTGTATTGTATACCAGAGCTTTGCATTGCTCATGCTCTTAACCTTCGCAAGACTATGATCATCTCCAATAAATTTGACAAATTGATCTGGAATGCCTCTTGCACGCATAAGAGATGACAATACAATCTTTTGAACATTGAAGTTTTGTCTAAAGCCTGCCTCTTTCATAGCCTCTAGATACCAATAATATGGATGGCAAAATGTGAGGAGCTTGTGGATTAGCCAATCTGCTCTACGGCCATGAATAGTGCACCTTCCAATCAAGAATCGAGACTTCAACAATCCATGGTAAGATTCAATCGATCCATTTGTATCTTGGTTGGCATGTGGAAGTATTCGTGTGGCTCTAACCCACATTCCTATAATATAAAATAACTTACAATATCAACATTCATGTGAATTCAAGAATAGATGAATTTATAAATTAGAAATCCTTACCTAGTTTGGGAACCCAATTTTCCTTGAAGTATGTGAGGAAGTTTTTCTCACTAGCATAAGTTTCGAAGAATTGATCAATAAGAGATGTAGCATCCTCCTTTCTTTTGGCCTCGCTACTCAATCCTCTACACTTCATGTTCATAATGTGACCAAGGTCTCTAAACATATTGGCCCGTACTTGATGATCTGCAACTTTCTTTATCAAATTCTTCAACCAACATCTTCTAACATGCCATATACAAAGATATATAGGAGATCCAAAAATAGCCCTACAATTTAATCAATGATTCATTGAGTGAGATTCAATTGTACATTGAAAATAAGCATTACAAATATTCCCATGCTATTTTTAGTTAATATAGTGAGAAGCATGCATACTGTATGGCATTAATTTCCGCTTGTGCATCGTCTACCATCCACGCACTTGCCTCCCAAGAAGAATTAAAATCCAATATATAAACTTCTTACCTTGTATTTATTGGTACCGAATGTAGCATCCATAGCAAGTATACCATCCTTTCCATACTTATTAAGCATATGTAGCTGCCAATCTGTTTGGATACCCAGGATGAAAGGTTGACCAATAGAAGCATTATACTGCTGGTAGATGAAAGTTCTACAATTATTCTCTAGCACCCAATTATGCACACTGCATGCATCATCCTTATTGGACTTGAAGGTAAGGATTGATTCCATCTTTGATGCTATATTCAAAATATCCCGCATTGTCATAAATGCATCCCTTCCTAACTTTATATTCAAGTCTTGCATTGCATGTCTCTCCACCTGATGCCAGGAGGCATATTCCACAGTGGATTCCGTGCCACGGTGGATTCCGTGCCACGGTGGATTCCGTGAGGTTTTACGGTGGATTCCGTAAACTTAGATGACCGGGGCTCATACACAAAGAGGATTCTTTGTGCGAGAAGTTGATGGGGACGCCTGTCCTTTTCGGGCGTTTCATTAATTTAGTGTGTACATGGGTGATTCCATAGCGGGTGATTTCGTAAAATGCATATTAAATTAATAAACGTTTATGAGTTTAGAGTGTGCACTCGTAATAAATTAAGGTTAGGATTTATTTCTAACCAGTTGATTTATTTATGTAGCTGAAGACTGCTAGGTATTCACTTTTGTCGGTTTAATTGTATTATTTTACTAACGATTGTGAATGCTTCAGTTGATGTGTAGAGATAGCAACAGTGGCGGAGGAAAGCATTGGAGTCTAGCGAGTATTCGACCTTTGGACTATATTTTGATAGGCGCCACGCCTATATTTTGTTATGTCTATTGAGACATTGATTATTGATTATTATTTTGTATGCGCCTATGCGCCCGGATATGTTATTTCTATTTGGACATTGAGATTGGGCGTGCCAGACTCTATGGGCACCGTCCATTAGCTTTATTTTCCTATTTTTGTAGAAAGCAAACTCAAAAGCTAAAAAGCTTGTCATATTTTTGTAATTGGGCTATTATTGAGCATGAAGATTGGAAATATACATAAAATACATGCTTTGTGAAGCGCTCACACAAGGCATGGGGGAGATTGAACCCAATTGGTCTCTTGCCTCTTCTCATGCATGCTTTTACATTGTTTTTTGTGCAAAAAGGTAGAGTTCATTGTTCTTGGGGACCTTCAGGGATTCACTACGTGAGCTATCTGCGACCGATCTGCGCACCAGTGGTATCAGAGCAGAGCAGAGATCAAGAGCTTCCAATCGCTACCAATCTCGGGCGAAGGCGGAGCTCTAGGAACAAACGGGCTCTACAATCAATCTCATCGCAAACTGTCGATACAGGCAGACTTCTGGCGATCAAGAACCCCTGTTCCCACTGTCAGATCGCGAAGGACCAGGCTCTACAGGCGGAGGACCACTCATACATCTCCATCATCAAGTCGTTGAAAACAGTGAGAAAAAATTCTTAATCTTCTTAACCAAAAGCTTAATTATCAAGCTTTATAAGCTTAAAGGAAGCTTAGTGCTTCAAAATCTTACCTCGGCGTATCAGAAGACCCCCCCAAAATTTCCGCGCGGCCAAAAAAATGGCCCCCTCCCCCCACGAAAAATTTCGCCGCCTGCTAAGTCCTCCATTAAGCTATTAAAGCTTAAGCTTAATCACTAAAGCTTAAGGTTTTCTGCAAGTTACACAGGTCAGACAAGTCGGCAAACTCCAGGTCTCGCACTTCTGAAGTCAAGTTCAGCAAGTCAATTGAAATCAAGTCCTGTAAGTTTTGCAAGTCGGCCTAAGTTCAGCAAGTCAACAACTCTGCAAGTCTGCTAAGTTTGCAACTTTGCAAGTCAGACTAAATCAGAACTGACTAGTATTCAAAACTCATAGAAGACTTGTTCGTATGCAAAAACTCTGAACTGGAAAGTTGTTCGTAGCAAGCTGTTCTACCTATCTACAAGTTCGTTGAAGTACTTTCAGCAAACGGAGACAGAAATATTGCAGAATTTCTGAAAATTGAAGAAGAAATACCCAAAAATACATAGCCTTGTAACCCCAAATTTGAGCTACGCTCATCCCGCTAACCTGATTTTGAGAGAGAAAGGTTTGTTGAGTTTTACAGGATGACTACCCCACATATGGATGATCCTATGACTGAAGACGACCTACCTGAGCCTACCATGGAACAAAAGCTGGATCTTATCATGCTGCAATTGGAAGAAGAGCGAAGGGCTAGGCAAGCATTGCAAGCGCAATTGACAAAACTTCAAAGAGCGTCCACCGATAAAGAAGAACCTCAAGCTGAAGATTTGATTCGACGTACCATCGACGCCACTCTTGAAGCACAAACCATTCGCAAGGAATCCAAGATAAGTAAACGAAGTTTCAAGTTTCGCACTTTCAATGGCATACGAGAGGGAAAGACTATTTTATCATTCATTAGCCAGTTTGATGACTATTTCCATGAGGAAACTTATCCCGAAAAAGATAAAATCAAGTGTGTTACTAATCATCTGATAGACAGAGCATCACTTTGGTGGACTGTAGTCCGCAAGAGCATAGAATGTCCTGCTACTTGGGAAGATTTCAAGAAGAAATTCATGCAGAATTTCCTTCCACCGCAATTTCATGAGAAAGCTATCAAGCAATGGGATTTACTTCAACAGCGAGATCGTGAGCCTATTCCACAGTATACAGAGCGTTTTTGGAATGCACTCCTACAGCTACGCATGCTTGAAGACGTACCAGAGACGACACATAAGCGGAAGTATATGTTTGGACTTCTTGGACATTACTACGCTGAAGTGAACATGTTCAAGCCTGCTACCCTTGAAGACGCCATCTCCTTAGCTCACGACACTGAAGATAAGTTACGCGGAAGAGACAGACGACCACAGCAATTCCAAGCCAACGGTAATTATGGATCTAAACAATTCAATTCCAATTTTAGAAGGTTTAATCCAGGTCGTTTCTCATCACCATCTTTCCGCAAGAATTGGCCTAAATCACCTGCATTACCATCCACTATCAATCCAAATCCTAAGCCTATTCCACAAGCAAATCCAAATGTACCTAGACTTCCAGCCATTGCAAATAATGTAACCAAAGCCAAGCCAATAGTATGCTACAAGTGTCACCAGCCAGGGCATCTCGCAGCAAATTGTCATTCAAAGAAGCCACCAGCACATATCAACTACCTTGGAGCTATGGACGAAGACGAGCATGAGGATATGCCGGATTTCACTGAAGATGAGGATGATCCTACTACTACTTCCGACACTTTACCAGGTATGCTACTCCACATTCATTGTTGACTATGAAATGTATGGTGCATGGAAAAGAAAGAACTATATTGCATGATGACAGTAGTACTCATGACTTTATTTCAGCAAAATTGGTAAAGTAATTGAAATTGCATACAGTACCTACGCATTATCGCATAAAAGCTGCATTTTTAGGCACTAGGTACAATGGTACACAAGAAGTACAGGATTTAGAAATTCAAATTGGTGCATACATTGAAAGAAGAAATTTCTTAGTTGTCCCACTACAGTCAAGCGACATTATTTTAGGAATGCCATGGAGACACCAGCATAATCCAAATATAGATTATTCCACGCACACAATGAATATTAATTTCCAAGGAAAATCTATTACATTATATGGTATGCATGCATCTCATATTTTTCCACTGTTTTCGCATACTCAAGCAAAACGTGCACTACGCAAGAATACTAAATCATATCTCATTTGGGTGAATGAATTGCACACAAAGGAAAATCATATGCACCCTAGGCATAAGGAATTTCTTGCATATTTTAAGGACTGTTTTGCAGAAGACTTACCACCAAGTTTACCACCATCACGTCCAGAAGACCATACGATTGATCTAATACCTGGCACACAACCACCTTGCAAAGCACCATATAGGCACAATCAAATAGAGCAAAAAGAAATCCAGAGTCAAGTTGAAGAATTACTAAATAGAGGCTTAATTCGACCTAGCAGTTCCCCATTCGGTGCACCTGTACTCTTAGTCAAGAAAAAGAATAATACCTATCGTATGTGTATTGACTACCGAGCATTAAATAAGATCACTGTAAAGAATAGGTATCCTATACCTAGAGTTGATGACCTTATGGACAAACTGCAAGGATCTTCTATATTTAGTAAAATTGACCTTAAGTCTGGATATCATCAGGTGAGGCTAGATAAATCCGACATATTTAAGACTGCATTCAGGACACAGTTTGGCCATTACGAATTCTTAGTCATGCCATTCGGATTGACTAATGCACCTGCTACTTTCAGTAGAATGATGAACCGTATCTTCCTGAAATATCAGTATTGTGTGATTGTTTTCTTTGATGATATTTTGGTGTTTAGTCAAAGTGAAAAAGAGCATTATGAGCATTTATCATTAGTTTTTCAATTACTGAAAGAAAATCAATTGTTTGCAAATGGCGCGCAGATCGGTCGCAGATAGCTCACGTAGTGAATCCCTGAAGGTCCCCAAGAACAATGAACTCTACCTTTTTGCACAAAAAACAATGTAAAACCATGCACGACAAGAGGCAAGAGACAAATTGGGTTCAATCTCCCCCATGCCTTGTGTGAGCGCTTCACAAAGCATGTATTTTAATGTTTATTTCCAATCTTCATGCTCAATAATAGCCCAATTACAAAAATATGACAAGCTTTTTAGCTTTTGAGTTTGCTTTCTACAAAAATAGGAAAATAAAGCTAATGGACGGTGCCCATAGAGTCTGGCACGCCCAATCTCAATGTCCAAATAGAAATAACATATCCGGGTGCATAAGCACATACAAAATAATAATCAATAATCAATGTCTCAATAGACATAACAAAATATAGGCGTGGCGCCTATCAAAATATAGTCCAAATGTCGAATACCTGCTAGACTCCAATGCTTTCCTCCGCCACTGTTGCTATCTCTACACATCAACTGAAGCATTCACAATCGTTAGTAAAATAATACAATTAAACCGACAAAAGTGAATACCTAGCAGTCTTCAGCTACATAAATAAATCAACTGGTTAGAAATAAATCCTAACCTTAATTTATTACGAGTGCGCACTCTAAACTCATAAACGTTTATTAATTTAGTATGCATTTTGCGGAATCACCCGCTATGGAATCACCCATGTACACACTAAATTAATGAAACGCCCGAAAAGGACAGGCGTCCCCATCAACTTCTCGCACAAAGAATCCTCTTTGTGTATGAGCCCCGGTCATCTAAGTTTACGGAATCCACCGTAAAACCTCACGGAATCCACCGTGGCACGGAATCCACCGTGGAATATGCCTCCTGGCATCATACCCCCGGAACCGTGGCACGGAATCCACCGTGGAATATGCCCCCCCTCCTGTCTGAAGTCCAGCTCGCTATTCCACTGTGGAATCCACCGTGGCACGGAATCCACCATGGGGCAGGCCGGTGAGGGAGCGAGCTGGACTTCAGACAGTGGAAGGGGAAAACAAAGCAATGATGAATGCAGCTCAATCGGGCGGCGCTCTCCTACGTAATTATTATAATATGTACTGAAATATCCAAAGGCCTGGCGCAACGCATGGCAACGAACCTCAGGTGAGATCCGAGTGTGTGTGTGTGTGTGTGTGTGTACCGAGCTACCATTTTATGGCGCCCAAGTTGCTTAATTTCTGGTAGCTTATTCTGCTGTTGCATGTTCTGATCCTACCGTACTGCTCCACGTCAGCCTTCTCCTGCAGCTTCCACAACGTGGGACGGGAGCTCACCTATGAGGACAGCTTGGAGCTCCAAGAGTTTCAGCGGGGCCACCTGTTGCAGTTTTACAGCGGCAGGAGCAGCAGCGTCGCCACTGCGAGTACAGCAGCTACATCGTCGTGGGGCGGCGGGATCAACAGTTTATTAGGGCGCTGGGCGGCGGATGAGTTGGAGCTGGATGATGATATTGACATTGATCAGTGCCAGCGTCATGTCAGTGCTATGCTGCAGGAGGTAGAGATGGAGGTGGCGCTGTGCCAGCAGGAATATCCTACCATTAGTGCAGCTAGCTATATGGCCAGGTCTGCACGCTCTCGCAGCACTGCCTGGAAGGGCGCCGGCACTACTGCCCCCCCTCCTCAGCAAAAGAGAAGGAAGGTGACGATGAAAGCCGATGACGAAGGAGCTGAAAGAAGATGGAAGGGAGAAGTTGAAGACCACAAAGTCGAAGCTCTGCAATACGACGGAGGGTGGGTATTAACTGCTCAGCCAGAGCATGTGCTGGAAGATGAAATGCGAGGGGTGGGGCCGTGGGGGCACAGAGGAAAGATGAAAACATTTTTTCATCTTTCCTCAGCGGGCCCTGAGCGGGCGCTGATCAGCAGGGCCCCCCTTCCACGTCGATCAAAGAGGGGGGCCCATACTGATATTTATCCTTAGCCGGGAGTTCCCCATGGGCTGCATGGCCACCTACATGTCCCGCTTTGCCTCCTCTCCGCACGACTCCCACGGTTGCGTCGCCCACGTCAGCGCCGTGAGCAACCGCCACAACCAGCTGCTCAGCGCTGCCCTCCAGGGCATCGCCTCCCGCCATCCTGGCGTGGACATCGTCTACCTCGACACCTCGACCGCCTTCCTGCAGGTGTTCGACCATGCCTCCGACTACGGCTTCACCAACACCCAGGCCGCCTGCTTCCCGCGCTTCATGCCGAGCTCCTTCTCCCTCCCGGCCAGCCCCTGCGCCAACCCCAACAACTTCATCAGCTGGGACGGCCTCCACCTCATCGACCCCATGTACGGGGCCATGATGGGCCTCATGCTCAAGGACCCCACCTTCTCCTCCCCCTCGCCCAGCTTTCTCACCACTGCAACTGCCTCTTGCGCTTCTAATTGATCTTATAAGCATCTATTCTTATCACCAGAGCTTTTCCCTTGTGCATCTCTTTAATTGGCTTCCCTAATGGTAGCTCTTTGTATTATCAACCGTCTTTGCATGTATGGTGGCAACCATTTCATGTGCGTATTATTTATATTTTCAAGTTCTCGCTAAATAATCGCATCTCTCGAGTCTCTATTTCTCTATATATATTTGTGGATAGTGAGATTTCCTCCACTATTTAGGAACTAGGACAAGTTTTTGAAATTACGTCATGTGCCTATACACACACATACGCGAATATATACGTGTGCATACACAACACGCATTCTCCTTTATTTATTTTGATGAGAATTGTTTACGTCACTCCTACAAGTGCATTTCAAAGGCGAAGCTCAAATGCGAATCGCAACCACCAAGGGCAAGGTTGCCACCACTTTTATGAAGATCCTTTCAAGTTCCCATAAGTCATATCCTACTTTCTAGCTTCGCAAAGGGACACTACTATATCGTCTTTTACCTTGGCCCACGATTTGTTAACCACTCTCACAACCTTGACCCTCCTGAAAAGCCTACCATTCCTTGTGTGAGTGCTTGGAAGAATTCCACAACTCTAGAGACCCTTCATGTCAATGTCAGGAGTCTCCAAATAGTGCTTGCTTCACGGCACTATCATTTGCAAATTCTACCTAGATCTTGCAAGTTTGCCTTCTCTTTTCTCACATGCTACTACCAACCATGGGATTGGGTGCCATCCCCTACTACCCTTCCTACTTTCATAAGAAGGAGCGCAGCTCCTTCTTGAATCTCCTACAACCTTGCAAAGCTAGAGATAAGTGCGATGGATACGTAGACAAGCACTGGCATTAGCATCATTTTCATGAACCCATGAGTCTACATGCATAGCCGAGGGGATGACTCTTTCACCTTTTGGTTCTCCCTCTACTACCTTCACCTAGCTTGCTAGTTTCTTCACATCAATACATATATCTAGTAGATATTCCAAGTATTGTAACACCTTGCCTAAGTTAATCCACTTGAACTCCTACTAATATAGGAAAGGTTATGGTTTATTCTTCCAACCTAGATACATGATCAATAATGTGATGGCTAATCCGTGAGTCACATAATCAATGTTGTGATGGCTAGTCTCTGAGTCACATGATCCAGAAATTTTTTCATACGATGGGATAATAGTTTCTACTAGTTCCTTCTCAGCTCCTCGGACATTGTTAAAGTTATCATCTACCAAAACATGTATATAAAGTTATGCCCCTTTAATGCTAGTGGCAACCCTTTTATTGAAAACCCTGTTGAATCTTCATATGACTACAAGTAATAGTGGAGGAAAAGGGTATGCCTATCAAACCCATGTTTGACCCAAAGAGAGAAGGGAGGGGAGGGACACTTGCACAATTCAAGTACTTCATAATTGTAGCATTAGAGAATGGGTCTATGCCATGTTGACCAATCAAATTGCAAAACACATGACCTTCATGAATTCTACTAAAATCTACTAGTCAATTTGATGACATGCCTTATCAAAGTCCATGTTGATATAGAGCAATACATCTTGATGCTTGATACATGACCCGTAAGAAAGATTACATTCAACACACAGGATAATGGATCATCCTTCCATACATGAAACGATGCTATATATAGTGCACAAATTTGCTACCTAAAAACTTAGTTTTGTAATCCATTGCTTTGATCATCACCTTTTAACATTCAACATTATCATAGATATCCACTATGGAATTTTCCTTTTGTCCAAACATTTGGAAATGAGATATTCTAATCTCCTATGGGAGTATCCCCTTCACTTTGATTCGATCAAATTATTTGTATCCAAAGGAGTGTCCCATCCACTTCAAAGCAATTTGGATATGTTAGATGAACATGCTTTCCAAAGGTATAATAGGACCTCCACAAGGATTCCATATGGTCCCAAAAATTTACTAATATGCATCTTGTTCACCACCAATTGTAATTTCGCTACTAAGAAGGGCCTTTCTAATAACGTAATGTGTACTTACTTACCCCTTCCACCTTGACGAGTGATTGTCACAACATTAGGTCATTAGTATGGTCACAAAGGCACATGAACTGAGAATGTGTGCCAACTTGTACTATCATAAGCTAAATTCCATTGAATTCTAGCCATGATTTTTTGATAGCTTAGATACTTCTCACATTGAGTTTAGCTAATTTCTTATGGGCATGTCATGCTTAGCTCTAGTAGCCACCCACACCTTCTTCATCTTCTAGGGGAAAGCCACTCTCCTTTACGAAAGGAAATGTTGAAGTACAATGGTGATGCTTTATCCTTGTATCATCATCGAAGCTAATTTTGAAGGTACACAATAGTGGCATATAATCCATGAGCTTGTAAGAAAGAATTAGTCTTAATGTAACAAATGGTAGTTCATCTATCATCAAGATAAGCTTTGATATGCTCAATCATCTTGCTAAATGACACCTAAAGATGGTAACTTTCCACATGTGATAAGTAGCCTACCATCCATTAGTTATGGACCTCACCTACCACTCCATTATACTCATGTAAATAGACCAAGTTATCAAGATAAGTATGATAGTTGATGTTTCATATAGAAGTTGTTCTATAGTCCTTCTCTTGCATACCCTCTTTTGTTTTTCTTTTTTTCTCTATCTAATATCTCCTTCATGGTATTAAAGTTTGTTGGATCTAGGATTGCACAAATGCAAGTACACAAGTTGGAAAGAAGAAGCTTGAAGAGCACAACTCAAAGTGTATTAAGAAGTCTCGATAGACAAGATTTACAAGACTAAGTATACACTAAATTGAATAAGCATATATACAAGGCTGGGTAGGGGGGGAATCTCCTAACAAGGGAAAAATATACCATGATGGTCCTATGTATATTTACACACATTACTATTGAGATATGTTAGTAAATCCCCCCTAGAAGTGAGGCAGTGAACAAGAGTTTGCACTCATGTATAGGGAAGTGCTATGCTCGGTGCACTAAAGCAATCCACAAAGGGGACCCCAAAACATCATTTACTAGCCTTATTTTTCTAAACATCATTTACCAATATCTACTTACTAGCCTTACTTTTCATTTCATTATTACTAGCCTTATTTTTCTAAACATCATTTACCAATATCTACTTATTGGTACAAAGGAAAGCTTTTTCTTTTATTTTCTAATTAGCAACAAAAGCTTGGTCTACAATGCACATAATGGATTTTCCCCCCTCAAGATTGTTATTCTTGTAACAAAATATAAACTAAATCATTAAATGACAAAGTATTTAGATTTCTTTTAAGCATCAAACAAAGAATAGTTGCAAAAGATTGATATGAATCAAGAAAACCATCAATAAAGTTGTTCCTTTACCTTTTTAATTAGCCACAAAAACTTGGTCTGGATTACACATAATGGAAAATTTTTGCCTAGATTTTTCTTCGTGTAGCAAAATATAAACCAACTCATTAAATGAAAATGCATTCAAATTTCTTTTCAGTATTAAACAAATAATAGATGCAAAACTTTGCTCAGAATTAGAAAAACAATCAAGAACAATTTGCAAAAGTGAAGTGTTTGAAAAAAACTCATTTGTAGCTATCATTTGCTCCTTTAGATATTTTATCCCAGTCAAAAAACTTTCCAAGGAGTCACCTCCGCCCATATGTTCACTCTCTAACTACTTACAAAGGTAAGAATAGGGGCCTCATTTCTTCTTTGATATAAATGTACAAGTCCATCCCAAGCATCCTTAGTTAACGTCTCTCTCCAACATCACCTTGTCATCCCTTTGACAAACTACTACTACCCTTTGTATCAACTAGTTTACCCATGAGCTCATGTCCTTCCCCTTCGTCCATCATTGTTGGCATGGTGGGTGAGGCAGTCATCAATAGGACCATAGCAATATTAGGGGGCACCTTGCCACACTGTATTTGGTGACCATTCTTAGAAATTATATTGTCAAGGTTTGGAACGTTAATAGAACTCATCATTTGATCCCTTTAGATTATTGACATCAAAGTTCTAAAGAACTATTTCAAACGTTATAGCCATACCTTCTTAATCAACCTTATATTGAGGTATGCATGCCACATGTGATCTAGTTTTTCTCATCTATCTCAAGCCTTCATGTCAACATATCTCCAAATATCCTTGTTTACCACACACACATTAAGCCTATTCCAAATAAATTTCACATTTCTTTTCCCACCGAAATTTGATGCATCAATGTGTCCATGGAAGGTAATGGACAAATCTAGGGCTCTTAAGATAGGGGTTGAAGTTAGAGCTTGTTTAAATCTTTCATAGACTTGTTGGCATTCTTCAGTCCACTCAAATACTACCAATATCTTGTACAAAGGTCTTATGATCAATGATTGGTTTAGCATGAACCACCGATAGTATCTTGTGTGGCCTAAGAGGCATTGAACTCCCTTAAAGTTGGTCGAATGGGGAAGGTCTATAATTAACCTGAATTTCAAGGAATCTATGGATATCCCATTCCTCGATACAACATGCCCTAAAATACACTTGTGCTTTACTTGAAACTAGCACTTTAAGGGATTTAGTGGGAGGCCATATTGCTAACACCATTCAAACAATATTCATAGCTTTTCCAAGTGCTCTTCCCACTTGTGGTATGGACACACAAGTCATCAATGAATACATCCAACTAGTTTCTAAGCATGTCCCTAAAGGTAGCACACACGAGGTGCTTGAAGGTAGCAGGGACATTGGTCAATCTAAATGGCATGACCATGTAGGCAAATACCCCCCCCCCCCCCCCCATTCGGTGGCAAATGCCATCGTGTGCCTATCATCTAAATGGACTTGCACTTCGTTATAGCCTAAGAATCCATCCACAAAACTTTAGCCTTCTTTTCCTAACACTCTATCTAGCACATGTTGAGTGTATGCTAATGGGTAGTTGTCTCTCTTTGTGGCTACATTGATCTTCTTATAGTTTATGCACACTCAAATCTTCCCATTCTTTTTTATGACTATGAATATGGCAATCTATGTGCTCTATCTTTTAAATGAATCATACCTTCAATAGCTTATCAATCTCTTCCTTCATTGCATGTGCATGCTTAGGATTCATCACATATGGACATTGCTTAACTAGTACTACATCAAGGGTCACATGTATGTTATGAGTCATGATACTTAGATATATTTCTTTCAGCTATCTAAGGACCATGCAAACATGTTGGATAATTCTCTTAAGAGATTTGTAAGATCATTCTCCTCCTCCTTAGTTAGGTCATCCACTATGTACATGGGTTGAGGCTTATCCCCACCCCTTATCAAGTTGACTTTCTTAATGTTGGCTGGTCCTTTGTGGATTCACTTGCTTGCCCTTTTTGCTTGTTGGCTCCTACTAGCACCACTATTCAATCACCCTTCTTAAACATTGAGATGCACTTGGGCGGGTCGTGGGGTTTCTTCTATCATTTAACTCTTGAAGACTTTGACTGCTTTCCTCTCACCTCCTTTACCTCTTCCAACTTAGCTAGACTAGGAGGTCTCCCTTGGTGCATTTGGACCCAGGTGGTTGAGGCATTATGGGATCACTATTAGAGCTTGGGCAGGTCGTGGGGTTTCTTCTATCATTTAACTCTTGAAGACTTTGACTGTTTTCCTCTCACCTCCTTTACCTCTTCCAACTTAGGTAGACTAGGAGGTCTCCCTTGGTGCATTTGGACCCAGGTGGTTGAGGCATTATGGGATCACTATTAGAGCTCACTTCTGACTTGGAGTTGTACTCACCATCCTCACTGGAAGGTTGTCTCCCTTGCTGGTTGCAGCTCTTATACTGACTCCACTCCAAATAATGGTGTTGTGTAAGATTGAACTAATATGTCTTGCTCATAATCTACCACATCTAGGCATTCTAGCAAAGCTTGATCCCTTAATAACTCCTTTGTTCACTCTAAACGTGTTGACTTCTTGGGGTTTAGTGTCTCCTCTGATTTTCTCAATCACTCTTCATTCCATGTCAATTCTA
Source organism: Lygodium microphyllum (assembly GCF_053477565.2). Taxonomy (NCBI): domain Eukaryota; kingdom Viridiplantae; phylum Streptophyta; class Polypodiopsida; order Schizaeales; family Lygodiaceae; genus Lygodium; species Lygodium microphyllum. The sequence goes on from NC_141159.1 coordinate 129,153,808, forward strand.
TGAACTCTACTTTCTATTTTCTTTTCCCACTGATGGAGCCGCAATATTCGTACTTATCCTTGGAAGCTTGATACTCAGACTTTGCATCATTTTCAAGGTTCTTGTTCTCAAGTTTTTTCTCACTTGTCATGAGAGTCTAGTTATATGGCATGTTTAAGTCATGCATCTCAATTCCTAGGCGCTACAAAGTCAATAATGTGGATGTCCATCTCCGTCCATTAGTTGATGAGCTCAAGATTTTGTGGGAGGAGGGGTTCGTCGTAGAAGATATTTCGAGATTCGAGGAGTGCTCAGGTAAGTAGGCTTCCATCCTCATTGGTGATATCTAACATAGCTCATTCAAGCTTGTGTTGACTAAATAGGGGTGTTGGGACAAGTTTGGTTATCTTAGGTTATCATGCATGTCCATTGTATGGGCCACAATTAAACTCCCAAAGGTCACGAACCATGAAGAAGATGGTATATCAAGGACACACTGCTTTCTTGCTACAGGGTCATGAACTGAGGGAAGGATTTCTTGGATGACCTCCAATACGAATGAATGCCCACAAGCTGGTATGAGTTGAAAATGGTCCACACAGAGTCACATCTAGACGAAATGTGACAGTTCTCAATTTTCTACGGGTTGTATTGGACCCACTTATAGATCAACCATTTTTTGGATCCTATGCATATTTTCAAGAATGTGGGTAGCTTATTATGGGACCACATCAAAAGAAAGAGAGACACTGTATAGGCACGAATGGATTTGAAGGAGGTAGGAAATATGGAGGCTCATTAGCCACAATCGAGCAGTGATGGTTGCTTGCAACTACCTTGTGCTCCTTGGGTTTTGTCCACAAAACAAAAATGCATTATGAAGTAAATTATTAGGTCTATTGCACCCTGATAGATGATGTGTTCCCTTAGATTTGCTTTCTCCAAAGATGACCAACTAATAGGGCTAAAATTCCATGATTGGCATAAGATATGTTAGGTTTGTACTGGCCTCAATTGTAAATAGCCTACGTATTTTTCTATTTATTGTTTGGTCAGTGTTCGTAATGCTTCTTCATTTGTTGCAGTTTGTATGATCGATCGCGATCGCAGGATGCCTCACTCCAGAAATATGTGGGGCGATTTATAGATTGTTGAATTTAGTGCAATGGGTCTCACAGAAGGAGATCAAGACATCCTCTATTGAGTCTGCAAGGTAGGAGCAGTGGAGATGGTCTATCTCTTTGAGAAGTACCTACCCACCAATATGCTCATGACACAAACTCACCTCTTGGTGCATCTTGTAGATGAAGTGGATATTGCGGGACTCGTCCATACGTGATGGATGTTCTTCTTGGAATGGTTCGTGAAAACCCTGAAAGGCTTTGTGTAACAACGAGCTTGAAGGTCAGGCAAAAAGAAAATTCATAAACCTTGTTGAACTAAGGAAAGACTTTAAACTAGTTTACATAGCTAAGGACCTGAATGTGAAAGATGTGCAATGACATTGTGGCCTATTTGCCTATAATTAATCCAACCTTAAGGGTATTTAACCTCAAGTGTTGACACATACTATTTCTTTGAAATCGGATGCCAAGACTTTAAACTAGTTTACATAGCTAAGGACCTCAATGTGAAAGATGTGCAATGACATTGTGGCCTATTTGCCTATAATTAATCCAACCCTAAGGGTATTTCACCTCAAGTGTTGACACATACTATTTCTTTGAAATCAGATACCAAGCCTAGTACCAATGATCCTATCCCATGAATCCTTGCTACACATACCACATGAGAGAGGAGTTGAAGAACTTACAAAAAGTAGGATACATTTATGAGATTGAGCATATAGATTGGGTGTCACCCATTGTTGTGGTACTCAAGTAAAATGGGAATATTTGAGTATGCGTTAACTATAAGAAATTAAATAGTACAACCCAATGAGACCCTTATCAACAACTATTATACATGGACGATGATTAAACACATTGTAGAAAAGGAAGTGTACAACATTTTTTGGGCTGTAATCGTGTAAGTACACCCAAATGGTCAACTAATACCAAAATTGTGGACTATTTTCTTATGCTAGTGAACTAAGAAAAAGTTGTAGAATATTTATAGTTGAAAATATGTTCAAGCACCCCATTCATTTGTGTGGTATGCTCCTAGTTTTCTAATTGAAACACACTCCTAGCTTACTTTTCAATACCATACAAGACTTTGTGGCTATATGTTGAAAAGCTCCAACACTGTTTGCAAGCCACTTTGTCTTGGATTAAATATTCTTATAATTTCTTATTACAATTACATGTGTATGTGTGTGTGTCTCCCTTTTTCCCCACCCCACTCCCCACACACATGCTTTCCCTCCCACTCTTGATGGATATTCTAGCCATAATTCTAAACATGTAAGCAAAATGTCCACAACTCTAAAAGAGATACCACATACCTCATGAGCAACAATATCAAGAACAAGATATAACAACTTAATGGCTATAATAATATCTCATTTTTATGGGGCACTCTTTGGTATCGAGGCTAATGCAATGATTGTTGCTATTGAAGAGTAAGTAATGACGAGATCAATTATTAAGTTGTAGTCAAAGAGGGGAGAGGAAAATGGTGATGTTACAAGGTGTGACTCTCTTTTGTGGTGCTCATATGCATGATTCTAGTATTGCACAATGAAACTTCCCTATTCTTGTAGATAACAAAGCATGCAAATTTGGTTTACAAAGATGGATTTGTAGTACATGTAATAAAAAATGAGGAATTATTATTATTATTATTATCTATTATTGGTAAAACTACGAGGATAGATCAAGCTACAAACAAGCCTTCTATTGGCTTTGAGTCTGGGACTACAAAATTTTTTATTCTCTTTCTTTGCATTGAGTTTCCATGTGCTCAATATCCCACTAATAATAGCATGCATCTGTGCAAATTTGGGCTATCGTACTTATAGATGTAGTCTAGGTCTAAGTTTTATTTTTGGATATAAACTTCAAATCTTATTCATAAAATACAATATAGACTATCGATATCTCACTTATCTCTCAAAATTCAACATAGTTAGTAATGCATCAACATGTCTAAAGTAGAATATTAGATTTTACAAGGAGAATATAATATATAAATATTAAAGCAATATTTTATTGCATTATGGTAAAGGGATTTAGACTTGTACCTAATACACATAAAACTTAATCGGTGCAAATAAAAAGGTCAGGCCTTCCCATGAGAAGGAAAGTTAGTTTTAGTCTTCAATGAATTATTAGATTAAAACAATTTATAAAAAAGGCAATAACAGTATGCTAAGAGATGTTGCCAAAGAGGAGGTTGCAGTGGATACAAGAAAGGTGCTAATAGGAATGCAATAGCAATTACAAGAAGAGATTAGATCATATAAGTCAAAGGAAGGGGGCTACTTCCATGAAATACTTGGATAGAGATAAGGCAAGTTGGCATTCAATTGATTACTTTCAATTGGTACCAAAGGTTGGCACTTATAAGCAACTCACAATTCACAATTTCATAGAAAAAAAAAAGACTAACTAACTTTTAAAGTCCATAGTAGTACATTTGGGGGGGGGGGGGGGGGGGGGGGGGGGGGGTGGGGGAGTCACTCATGAAGATATATGTGTGGCACAAGAGTTCAACATAAGGAATTTTTCAAATACCATTTTTTCACATGTTTACATCTAGAAGGATGACATGTAAAGGGGTTATTTACGGATTGAATAGAAAGGGTGTGTTTTATTTTGAAAAAAAAAATCACAAACAAGGTAATTACTTTCTATATCAATATTTTAGATCCCTATGAGATTGCTAGTGAAAAGTGTAAGGGGAGAGGGGCACTCATAAAATAAGAAAATAAAGCTCATAGTAGCATTTTCATTCAAGATAATGGCCAACATGCAAAAACAAGACTTCTTAGGCTACTTTCAAAGTGTTGATGCCCATGAGTTCTTCATATATCATGTAGTCGATCAAGGGTATCAACAAATATGTAATTGCATTGACTATGATAGAAGGGTGCATGATTTGACCTCGAAGATATTCATATTTGAAATTCAAAGCATATAAGAAAATATCATAAGGGAGAAAATAGCAATTTAATATTCTATTCCACCTATAAAGAAGAAGCTATAACTAGTCATGGAGTTATGGAAAATCTACAAAGAGGGTGGGCCTATCCTGGCCCCACTAGCTTTGTAGAATAGTTTTAAGAACCCATAGCTCAAAGAAGTCCTGTAATGACCCTTTGTGATGATGAATACCGACAAGATGAGCATATAGTTCCATGTGAATTAAATGCTGCATAGAGAGCACATAGGCAATTGCATCAATCGGTGAATCAATAAGTGTTGAAGACATTTAGTCACATAATCAACAAAATCCAACTTACCCAACTATTAAGATTTTGTATGTGGATCAATTAAATCACACCTAACATTTAGGCCCATTAGATGCATAGGTTCCATTAGGGAGAGTGCATACAAACTTTTACCACCCTAGTGTTATACACTTTTAGAAGCTGGTGTGTGTAGTCGTGAGGAGCCTCCAATGCTTGTAATCTATCATTTGAATGACTCAACTTTGCAAAATTTTTTACATGTTTCCTATTCCAAGAGATATGCAAATGACGTGTCCCCTAGAGATTTCATTATCCTTTTTCTATTTGAAGATGATGACTTGCATATAAAAAAATATGAGAATGCCCTTTAACAATCTTCACACAATAGACATCATTTCTTACTTTGCTAAAATATCAAGGAGATTATTCATTGGGTTTACTAATTGCGGCATGCCTCAGGAGTTCAACATTAAAGCAACATATGCTCCTCATTCAATGATCCAGTCTAAGGATGGAGCTATATATCTATGCACATGGGAAAATTGCAAGATGTCACTACTTTAGAAAAAGTTTTCAGTCTCAATTGTGGGCCTATGCTCTTCCATGCCATCACTAAGTTTTTCAAACATTATGACAAGTGTCATCAGGTGAAAGTGCCTATAATACAAAAGGACAATATGGAGTTGAGACTAATGATATCATGCCAACCATTTAAAAAGTGGGGCATTTACTGCATTGGACCCATTAGCCCTATACCCTAGTACTCACAAGACAAATATATGACTAGGCTATAGCCACTAACTCCCTTATGAAATGGATTGAAACAAGAAGGACTAGGAAAAATGATGCAAGGACCATAGCTAAGTTTCTTCGGGAGAAAGTGATCTTTAGATTCAATTTCCCCATTCAACTAGTGAGCAACCAAGGCACGCACTTCATTAATGAGGTAATTATCCATCTCCTATCCACCTTCTTGGTGATCCATCAAAAATCATTGCCACATTATGCATATTATCCCCAAGCCAATGGTCAAGTTGAAGTGATTAAATTTATTTTGATGAGTGCATTAACTAAAATAGTCTCTACCTCATGAAGAAGTGACTAGGACAAAAATTTGATGGCATCCTTGTGCAATTATTGAAACGCTTGAAAAACAACTACCAGAAAAACACAATTAAAGCTGACCTACATAATGGTTATGATTTGTTCCAAGCTTGAGGATAGCTATGCAAGAAAGATGGGATAGCAAGGAGGGATGGAATGTGACCACCTAGCAGATTGGGATGGCTATCCAAAACTTGATTCATTTCCACATATGCACTCATTTATGAGAAAGCCAAAAGAAAGGCGTGGTTTGACAAGCATGTCAAACAACATGATTTTGAAAAAGGCGACCTAATATTTCCTTATTCAATTAAAGGCCACAATTAGAAGATGAAGCTTAGAGGTCTTGGACCCTTTCGAGTTTGTTAGATTAGCAGGACCAATAATGTGGGCCTCGAAACTTTAGATAGGGAGGACATATGCTTCTTCAACATAAGTTGCATTAAGAAATACTAGACACTAGCACACCCACTGCATGGGCCCCCTATGGTGTTATTGCCTATAAATATTCGGGCAGTCTCCATCACCAAGATTGACCCCAAGGATGAGGAATCCATAGTACCAACCTATTTGAGATTGAGAATCACCATCGAGAAAACCCATGTCCTCGATGCACTAATTGATAAGGAGTTAACAACAACATACTTATATATGAGGATTGGACCAAAATTGTATAGCCCTAGTATCTATTTTCTCTCAAGTTTCTCTTTGTGAGTGATTTAGGGCCCTCTACACTAGCTTTGCTAAAAGGGAAATTTCCACTTTATGTAGGCTCTCTCCTATTTATATAGTGATTGTCTGGGTCCTCTTACCTGCATCATAGTTAGTTCGGGATTCAGTGCATTTGAGATGGTTGACCTATGGTCTCCAAAATTTCCACATATTTGGCCAAGGAACACATCTTCACTAGTTCTTGGGCTTTCTGTTTCGCAAAGTACTTTATCCAAATAAAAATGTAATAGAACATGGTCTTTTAGTGGTGTCTTCCATGCGATGGCCAACATGTAGAAGGACATTGAACTAGTGTAAGTGGAATCATACGCATATTTTTTTAATGGCTCAATATTGTTTGGCATTTTCCATTATTTGAAAACGGAGTCATTCCCATTTTGATCTAAGAGTGAACAACTTTTGTAACAATGGGTGTTTAAGTTTAAGTTCACAACGGAATAAATGGATAATGATGGGATCAAAGCTGGAGGCAATCCTAAACCTAGACCTAAGATTAGAGGCCAAGCTATTATATAGTTTGTTATCTAGTAATCACTACAACTTTGCAAATTCTCATGAAGTGACTAGGACAAAAAGTTGATTGTAGCCTTGTGGGCTTATCAAACCACCTACAAAATAGTTACCGAAAAAACACCATTCAAGTTGACCTACAGAATGAAACTAATTTGTTCCGAGCTTGAGGATAGCTATGAAAGAAACATGGGATAGTAAGGAGGGATGGAATGTGACCACCTGGCAAATTGGAATGACTATCCAAAACTTGAGTCATTGCCATATATACACTCATTGTAACGTGTCCACTTGTTCACTTGCAGGACTGCACATCTTAGCAGCCCATCGGGAAGAGAGTCTAGAAAGCGCCGCCCGGCACTCCCAAGGAATGTCACAGGCTTTGCAATCTAGGTTTTCCCGATTCTTCCATAAAGCGGAAGCATTCCAGCCGTTCCCACTTAGGACTGATCTGAATCACGGTTTTCCTAGTGGTCAAGTTCCTAGAACAGTAGAACTACTTTACGCAGAAACGTCAGGGTCGAAGCGGATTCATGCTGCACTTCGTTCAAGGAGAATGGGAAATGAGAGGAATGCAAAGCTCAACCTCTCTACTCTTAAGGCATAGTCCCATTCCGTTCCCCTAAAACATCATAAATCGGGACTCTAGTATCCTAGATTCTAGGTCATCGTTCCTTGCTGTCAATTTCCTTCGAGAAAAGTTCTCGGCCAACCGGGACCACCCTTCCGTAGGACGGACCCATGGTCACATCCACTGCACTTTCCTCAAGGTTGCTTTAGTTGTCTAATTACCTACCACATTTAGTTCGACAAGCAAAAATAGCTTCCTTAATTAGTCAATTAATCATCAGTTCGTTCACGTAATCTTAGCATTAACATAGAAAAACAATGTCAAACAAGTTCCTTTTCAACAATTGATCTTATTTATCAGTCTTTGGAATACATCATATAATTCAACTCGAAGGCTATTCCATAATCCGCTCGAAGGCAATCCATAATCTGCCCGAAGGCAAATCCAGCAATCCTCAAGGATTACTAATCCAAGTTTTCGCTCGTTGTCAAAGAGTTTACTGTTCATAATATAAATCATGGGATTCTTATGAACACAGAAGAGCTTCACTGGAAGTTATATGAGGAATTTGCATACAAAATTCAGACATTGTTATTCAATAACCAACTTAGTTACACAAGTTCTTTTGTATTTAGCATATAATTTTCAGTTATACCATGTATATTTATGAAAAATAAGTCTATGGGAACCTACAACTTGGACAACAGGAAGTAATGGACAGTCTGCAAGATAAATCACATTGATTCAGGTGCAAAAATATGGTCAAAACCTAAGAAAAATGCCAAAAGTTGCCAAAAGTCCACTAGATCCACATGGGACTTGAAGTAATAGACTTAAGTGACCAGCAAGTGACCTGGGTAGGTCAAAAAGTGACCAGGGGCTGAGCAGGGAGCAGCCCCCATTTTTCAGCGCAAAATGCGGGCTGCACAGTCTAAAGCAAACTGGAGAGAGCTGGAGCTATGGTGCATGATTTGGAGCATGCAAACTGAAGATCAACAGGCCCAACTACTAAAGATGTAAACATGGTGAGAGCTCCACTTCTCTGCCCCTTTGGTCTGACGAAAATGCATGCTGAAACAGTCTATAAAAGAGGGAAATCTGAGAGAAAAGGATTCAGTCTGCTCTTATGCACGACTTCTCTCATTTTGTCTACCTTATTCTTGGTCCAATGAAGCTCGACTTGTACCCAAGTACTTGAGTGACTTTGGGGCAAGCAAAGGGTGAGGATATTGAAGGCATACGGGCTATTATGGGCTGAAATAACCAGTCATAAACAGGGCAGCCCACTGTTATGGTCCATTTTTATGAGCAAACATGGGATTTATGTGGTTGTAATGGAAGGAAATTACCTCTTTTCTTCAGGACATTGTTCATTAATGATCTGAAGTGCGTCTTCTTGAGTTTATGCACTCATTTTGAGCTTGATTATGGGCTGGAATTTTCTGTTTTAAAACAGGGCTGAAGCTAAAATTATACTTCTTCAATTCATTTCATGTATCTTTGGCCCGAATCTTGAATGCATTTGAATCTATCAATAAAATATTTGTTCCAGAGGGTTGAAATCCATCTATGTACTTGAAATAAATGCCATTAGATCTTGCATTTGATATTCAGAATTGAATTGAGAATCTGAAAATATCCTTTATGATATGATGTATGTATCCAGAGGCATTTGATGTAAACAAGATAGACTTATTTCTTGCGTTCATGTATGCTAAGTACATAGTGAAAAAGCTTGAACTCTTCTTCCATACCTAAATCATTTCTAAATCTCGGATCTTATTAAACCCCAATCTATTTCCCCTTTTTGAACCTTGAATCCTAAACTCCTCTTCTGCACTAAAGCCCCGGTGGTAGACCTTCAACCCTGAACGCGATGACAGTGGTGAACCCGACGTGAAGGTCCGCTGTAGAAGAAGAAGTCCAATGGGAGAATCATCAAGTTCGAGAGGAGAGCCTTTTCTTGATGATGTTCCAATCAAAGGATGTGAAGTTCATGAGAAAAATGAAGAACTCAATGGACTTGGATGTCAAAAGTTTGTTTCTGAACATATTAATGATTGTGCTCAAATCCTGTCTAAATTAGAAGAAGTCCATCTGACTCTTTCAGGAGCTAAATCTATTTTTGGAGTCGAAGAAGTCCTTGTGGTCGGATATATGTGTGGTCCATATGGTGGAAAGCCTTCTCCATCCAAAATAGATGCTATCGGCAAAATGCAAGAAGAATGTACAAATGTTTCAGAGGTGAGAAGATTTCTTGGGGCATGTATCTTCTACCTCATTTGGATACCAAATTTTGCCCATGTTGCGGAAAGTCTTTATTAGCTTCTAAGAAAGGGCCAAAGGTTTCTATGGGAAAAAGAACACACTCAGGCTATTCGGAAACTCAAGAAAATGTTGATTTCTGCCCCCACTTTAAAGAGGGCTAACTACTCTAATGGACAACCCATTATACTCACAGTGGACACAAGTCCTATTGGAATAGGATGGGCAGTTGGTCAAGACGACCTTGAAGGCAACAGATATGTAATCCGCTTTGGAGTAAAGGTTCTTAATGAACGACAAAGAAGGTATGCTCAAATTAAAAGAGAACTTTGGGGAGTAGTAACCGCATTAAAATGTGACAGGGAGTACTTCATGGGCACACAAGTTATAGTTGAGACAGATTGCCTTCCACTCTTGGGCATGATCGCCAAGTGTTCCAGTCCCGACATAGCTATGCTAAGATGGATAGCCTATATTAAATCCTTAAATCCTGATTTGAAACATATTGCAGGTAGAGATAATCCAGTTGTTGACATGCTCTCATGTGCCAGATATATGGATAAAGAAGAAATGATGGATGAAGAAGAATCACAATTTATAAATGAAGATGTTAATGCAGGTACAAATCTGAAAACTGCAAGTATAGCTGAATCTAATATTGATTCAGCAATCAAAAATACAGGTACAACAAAAATTACAGCAAGTACAATAGGTTCAACTGCTAAAACAAATTTCTCATCAGCAAGGAAGGATGAAACAACCAAAGAAGGACAATGGACAGCTAGTAAATAGCATATTCAATGTTTTGTCATGGTTTGTTCACACTTCAAAGAAGAATATTATGCAGATGATTGGCTAAAAATTGGCCAATTTTTGAGCACTATGACAAAAAAGGAAGATTGGACTAATGAAGAGTTCAAGAGAATTAAGAGAAAAGCTTATGGTTTTTTTCTTAAAGATGGTTACCTTTGGAGACATGCGAAAAAGAAAGGAAGGGCGCGTGTTCGTGTCTTAGGAGATAAAAAGACACAAAGATAGGTTATGCACGAATTCCATGAAAGCCTATTGGCTAGTCATAGAGGCATATGGGGCACTTTTGCCAAAATAAAAGAGAAATTTTGGTGGCAAAACATGTATAAAGATATTGAGCATTTTGTTGAGTCTTGTCATGTTTGTCAAATGTATTCTATGGTAAAGCATAGAGATGGGCTTTTGCCTACCTATCCTTTATCCATTCACTATAGATGGGTTATTGATTTAGTAACCATGCCTACAGGAATTTGGAACATGAGATATCTAGTACTTGCTAGAGAAGATCTCACAAATCAGGTAGAAGGAAAGGCCTTGACAACAAAGTCCACTCATGCTGTTTGTAGATTTTTACTTGAAGAGGTATTTTGCAGGTATGGATGTGTAGCTAAAGTAACTGCTGATAGAGGGGAATTGGATGCCAATGAGGCTCGCCATTTCTTTGCTCAATTGGGAATTAAGCTATCTCTTACTTCAGCCTACAACCCTGAAGGCAATGGTAAGAGTGAAAGAGGTCATCAACCAATTCTTAAAGCTTTAGCAAAATCATGCAAAGGAAAGTTGAGGGAATGGCCTAAAATGCTACCATTCGCATTATGGGCTGATAGAACTACCCATAGTGCAGTGACAGGATATATGCCAGCTGAACTTATATATGGACAGCCACCTGTTATGCCTATTGAGGAATCCATTGTCACATGGAGTATCTTGCCTTGGGATAAAGGCATGAATAGAGAAGAATTGCTATCTTTACGCATAAGGCAACTTGAAAGAAGGCCAGAAGATGTCAAAACAGCCATTGAAAGGCTAAAAACAGCAAGATTAAAGAATAAGAAGCGGTTTGACAAGCATCATCGACTCAATCCAAGAGCTATTCAAGAGAATGATTGGGTTCTTGTCTATGATAGCAGCCTGGATAATCAATATAGTGCTCATAGGAAGTTAGCCAAGCGATGGTTTGGACCATATGTTGTAAAAGTAGTACATAATAATGCTACTTACTCTTTGGCTGAAATGGATGGGACCATGATTAAGATTCCAATAGCTAGGAAACAAATCAAACTCTTAAAACAAAGAGAATCTTCAATTTATGAACTTAATGACTTAGATATGAGCCCTCTACTTGAAGACATGCAGGAAGAAAAAGACTTAGAGAATGAAGATGAAGAAGAAGACCCTCCTTGACCTGTAATCCTATCAAATGGCACATGCCGGAGGATGTGCAGGTTAGGAGGGGGTGAATGTCAAAGAGTTTACTGTTCATAATATAAATCATGGGATTCTTATGAACACAGAAGAGCTTCACTGGAAGTTATATGAGAAATTTGCATACAAAATTCAGACATTGTTATTCAATAACCAACTTAGTTACACAAGTTCTTTTTTATTTAGCATATAATTTTCAGTTATACCATGTATATTTATGAAAAATAAGTCTATGGGAACCTACAACTTGGACAACAAGAAGTAATGGATAGTCTGCAGGATAAATCACATTGATTCAGGTGCAAAAATATGGTAAGAACCCAAGAAAAATGCCAAATGTTGCCAAAAGTCCACTAGGTCCACATGGGACCTGAAGTAATAGATTTAAGTGACCAGCAAGTGACCTGGGTAGGTCAAAAAGTGACCAGGGGCTGAGCAGGGAGCAGTCTGCATTTTTTGGCACAAAATGCGGGCTGCACAGTCTAAAGCAAACTGGAGAGAGCTGGAGCTATGGTGCATGATTTGGAGCATGCAAACTGAAGATCAACAGGCCCAACTACTGAAGATGTAAACATGGTGAGAGATTCACTTCTCTGCCCCTTTGGTCTGACGAAAATGCATGCTGAAACAGTCTATAAAAGAGGAAAATCTGAGAGAAAATGATTCAGCTTGCTCTTATGCACGACTTCTCTCATTTTGTCTACCTTATTCTTGGTCCAATGAAGCCCGTCTTGTACCAAGTACTTGAGTGACTTTGGGGCAAGCAAAGGGTGAGGATATTGAAGGCATACGGGCTGTTATGGGCTGAAATAACCAGTCATAAATAGGGCAGCCCACTGTTATGGTCCATTTTTACAAGCAAACATGGGATTTATGTGGTTGTAATGGAAGGAAATGACCTCTTTTCTTCAGGACATTGTTCATTAATGATCTGAAGTGCATCTTCTTGAGTTTATGCACTCATTTTGAGCTTGATTATGGGCTAGAATTTTCTGTTTTAAAACAAGACTGAAGCTAAAATTATACTTCTTCAATTCATTTCATGTATCTTTGGCCCGAATCTTGAATGCATTTGAATCTATCAATAAAATACTTGTTCCAGAGGGTTGAAATCCATCTATGTACTTGAAATAAATGCCATTAGATCTTCCATTTGATATTCAAAATTGAATTGAGAATCTGAAAATATCCTTTATGATATGATGTATGTATCCAGAGGCATTTGATGTAAACAAAATAGACTTATTTCTTGCGTTCATGTATGCTAAGTACATAGTGAAAAAGCTTGAACTCTTCTTCCATACCTAAATCATTTCTAAATCCCGGATCTTATTAAACCCCAATCTATTTCCCCTTTCTGAACCTTGAATCCTAAACTCCTCTTCTGCACTAAAGCCCTGGTGGTAGACCTTCAACCCTTAACGCGACAACACCGTAGACTAGTATGCGGGCCTACAGATCCAATCCCGAGTCACGTCTGCCTCTTGTGCAGGACTAGGAGGCAAGGGATTTACGGCCAGAGCCCCCCTGGCACCCAAGCGTCCTCTTGCTCCAAGTAGCATCCACCGAGAGATCTCTCTTGCTGGTTCGGTCCACGTACCCGACGTGACTAACAATCCCCTTGGATGCCTCACTCTAGAAATATGTGGGGCGATTTATAGGTTGTTGAATTTAGTGCAATGGGTCTCACAGAAGGAGATCAAGACATCCTCTATTGAGTCTGCAAGGTAGGAGCAGTGGAGACGGTCTATCTCTTTGAGAAGTACCTACCCACCAATATGCTCATGACACAAACTCACCTCTTGGTGCATCTTGTAGATGAAGTGGATATTGTGGGACTCGTCCATACTATTTCTTTGAAATCGGATACCAAGCCTAGTACCAATGATCCTATCCCATGAATCCTTGCTACACATACCACATGAGAGAGGAGTTGAAGAACTTACAAAAAGTAGGATACATTTATGAGATTGAGCATATAGATTGGGTGTCACCCATTGTTGTGGTACTCAAGTAAAATGGGAATATTTGAGTATGCGTTAACTATAAGAAATTAAATAGTACAACCCAATGAGACCCTTATCAACAACTATTATACATGGACGATGATTAAACACATTGTAGAAAAGGAAGCGTACAACATTTTTTGGGCTGTAATCGTGTAAGTACACCCAAATGGTCAACTAATACCAAAATTGTGGACTATTTTCTTATGCTAATGAACTAAGAAAAAGTTGTAGAATATTTATAGTTGAAAATATGTTCAAGCACCCGATTCATTTGTGTGGTATGCTCCTAGTTTTCTAATTGAAACACACTCCTAGCTAACTTTTCAATACCATACAAGACTTTGTGGCTATATGTTGAAAAGCTCCAACACTGTTTGCAAGCCACTTTGTCTTGGATTAAATATTCTTATAATTTCTTATTACAATTACATGTGTATGTGTGTGTCTCCCTTTTTCCTCACCCCACTCCCCACACACATGCTTGCCCTCCCACTCTTGATGGATATTCTAGCCATAATTCTAAACATGTAAGCAAAATGTCCACAACTCTAAAAGAGATACCACATACCTCATGAGCAACAATATCAAGAACAAGATATAACAACTTAATGGCTATAATATTATCTCATTTTTATGGGGCACTCTTTGGTATCGAGGCTAATGCAATGATTGTTGCTATTGAAGAGTAAGTAATGACGAGATCAATTATTAAGTTGTAGTCAAAGAGGGGAGAGGAAAATGGTGATGTTACAAGGTGTGACTCTCTTTTGTGGTGCTCATATGCATGATTCTAGTATTGCACAATGAAACTTCCCTATTCCTGTAGATAACAAAGCATGCAAATTCGGTTTACAAAGATGGATTTGTAGTACATGTAATAAAATAGGAGGAATTATTATTATTATTATTATCTATTATTGGTAAAACTACGAGGATAGATCAAGCTACAAACAAGCCTTCTATTGGCTTTGAGTCTGGGACTACAAAAATTTTTATTCTCTTTCTTTGCATTGAGTTTCCATGTGCTCAATATCCCACTAATAATAGCATGCATCTATGCAAAATTGGGCTATCATACTTATAGATGTAGTCTAGGTCTACATTTTATTTTTGGATATAAACTTCAAATCTTATTCATAAAATACAATATAGACTATCGATATCTCACTTATCTCTCAAAATTCAACATAGTTAGTAATGCATCAACATGTCTAAAGTAGAATATTAGATTTTACAAGGAGAATCTAATATATAAATATTAAAGCAATATTTTATTGCATTATGGTAAAGGGATTTAGACTTGTACCTAATACACATAAAACTTAATCGGTGCAAATAAAAAGGTCAGGCCTTCCCATGAGAAGGAAAGTTAGTTTTAGTCTTCAATGAATTATTGGATTAAAACAATTTATAAAAAAGGCAATAACAATATGCTAAGAGATGTTGCCAAAGAGGAGGTGGTGGATACAAGAAAGGTGCTAATAGGAATACAATAGCAATTACAAGAAGAGATTAGATAATATAAGTCAAAGGAAGGGGACTACTTTCATGAAATACTTGGATAGAGATAGGGCAAGTTGGCATTCAATTGATTACTTTCAATTGGTACCAAAGGTTGGCACTTATAAGCAACTCACAATTCACAATTTCATACAAAAAAAAAGACTAACTTTTAAAGTCCATAGCAGTACCTTTTTTTTTGGGGGGGGGGGGGGGGGAGTCACTCATGAAGATATATGTGTGTCACAAGAGTTCAACATAAGGAATTTTTCAAATACCATTGTTGAGTGTTGAAATGACTTGTTTTTTTGCTGATCTTTGTTGTTTTTGAGAGCTGAATGGTTGATTTTATGGGATGATTGATTGATTTGGAAGTGGTTTGAGAATGTTTTGGATGATATTGATTGTGTTTTGGAAGGTCATGATGTTTGTTGATGGTTCTGTGATGTTCTGATAGGTTCTGATTGGTTCTGTATACCTTCTGTTTTGGTCTGTTTTGTTCTGATTGTCTTCTGTAAGGAGGGAAGGAGTATTGATTGATGAAGAATGAGATATTGTGAAAGTTTATTGAATGGTTTGTGAGAGTTTGGAATGGGTTGAGAGTGAGTTATGAGATTTTGATGACCTTCTGTAACCTTCTGTAGGTCTTCTGTAGAGCTTCTGCTTCTATTCTGTCTCTGTTCTGTTCTGTACTGTAGCTGTTCTGGTACTGTTCTGTAGACTGTTCTGTATGCTTCTGTAAGTGTTCTGTGGAATGTATGTGTGACTTTGGGAAAGTTTTCTAGCCTTGGAAAGAGGTGAATACAAGTGCAAAAGAGCTGAAAGAAGTGGAAGAAGTAGCTGCTGAAGACTCAAGACAAGACTAGAGTGAAGTGACAGTAGTGAGCCGTGAAGAGACACTGTAGTGGCTCTGGTGACTCTTCATATCAGACATACCTCTTGGGAGGGGTATCCATGACCTAAGAGTGATTATTGAGAGTAATTTTTGAGAGATTGTAGAGAGGATATGATGTATTATTGATGGAGTGAGAGAGAGAGAGTCAGAGATAGCCAATTCTACTCAAACAGAGTGATTGTATATGAGAGATTGAGAGAGAAGACTATGAAGATATTGAAGATGAATACTATGTGATGTATTTCCATTCAAAGATGGTGTACTTCTTTGCTTTCTTTGTTCTATTGATGGATTTTGTGAAGATGTTGAAGAATATGGTTGATTCTATTAAAATCCGTGGGAGATCTACATGATGCTGCATGAAGATTTGTTGTGCCTGGTGTTCTTTTCTTCATTGTGATCAGATGAAACATGATAAACAAGCTTGTTGATGTTACAAGATATATTTTCTTGCAAGAGAATTCCCTTTTCCTTGGTGTTCCTCTTGGGGCTCCATGTTTTTGGTGCGCAGCCGGGGAAACTTGCCATCAACAAGCACCAAAAGAGGCTGAAAATGAAGGAAATGGCATTGTCAAGAATAGAAGAATTCAATGGATGTTTGTAAAGTTCCTTCTTCCACTGAAGAGTTGGAATTCCTCATAATCAAAGCCACTTTCCATAAGAAGTTCATTCCACAATGGCGGAAACATATCACCATCATGATGCATGCTCTATGTGGTGGACAGTTTCCTCTTCCTATTGAAGCAGCAGAAACTTGCATCTTGGTGGCAAACTGTTTGGGAACAAACTGAAGAGCAGAAACAGAGAGAATGAACATCCATGGAAGATTTGGCATTCATTGAGAAGTTTCCAGACAACATCAAGTGGGAGATTGTGAAGAAGCTTCAGGAGTCTTGGTCTGTAGAGGTTCACAAAGATAAGAAGGAAAAGAGTTGGAATTTGTTCGTGGATGCTCAACAGCAAGATACATGGGATGCTTGGTGTACTGATAATCTTCTGTTTGTTCAATTAGCAACCCACTAGAAGTTGGTAGACAGAGTGTTTTTCACAACATACACTATTGAAACCATCAGAAGCTGGCATTACTATGATGATGGCACCACCACAATGCTCAGACGTATGCATTTTGACACCTTCAGAACCGAATACCTTCCTCTGTGCAGTGGCATGAAAGCAGAATTTAGGGACGTTGAAAAGAAAGAAGTAGAAGAAATGTTGGCAAGAGAGTCCTCCAGAGACTGAAGCCTTCTGTTAACCCTCTGTGGAGCACTAACAACATAGTGGAGTCAACCCCCTGATGAATGACGCAATAAAAAGGCAAGTGTTAGAACGAGTCCAGAGGTACGTGAGAAGAGAGAAAGCAAGAATCAGAGCCGAGAGCGAGCTCGCAGCAGAAGTCACCTTTGACGCCCTTGCGGAACTCTTTACAGAAGTCCCAATGGCACATCAAGCCCTTCCTCCTCCTGCTGGAGGTCCACTTCCAAGCCAGATCCGTCCTGGAAATATTGATGACAGGCCAACGAATGTAGTCCCATTGCCAATT
This sequence comes from Lygodium microphyllum, assembly GCF_053477565.2. Classification (NCBI taxonomy): domain Eukaryota; kingdom Viridiplantae; phylum Streptophyta; class Polypodiopsida; order Schizaeales; family Lygodiaceae; genus Lygodium; species Lygodium microphyllum. The sequence continues at coordinate 129,171,505 of NC_141159.1, forward strand.
TTTAAGGGAGAGTACAATGAAGACCCCGATCTTCATGTAGCAGAGTTTATGGTAGCATGTGTGGCTAACAATGCCAGAACCCCTAAGCATTGGTTAGCAATATTCCCCGCCACTTTCAAGGGCACGGCGTTTCAGTGGTATGAGAGACAAGCAGCAGGAACTTTTGGCACATGGGACGACCTGAAGTTGGCCTTCCTCACTAAATTCAGGCGTGAAGGTTTTGAAGAGCGGATGAGAGAGGAATTTATGAACCTAAGTCAGTCCTCTGGAGAAAGAGTAGAAGCTTATGTCTCAAGAATGGAATCCATCCTGAAGAGATGGACTAACCATAATCTAGATGATGGCATTCAGAAGGGGGTGTTTCTCAGAGGATTACAACCAGAAGTCCGTAAGTTTGTGGAGTTGCAAAGACCAGCCACACTGCAAGCTGCAACAGAAGGAGCAAGACTGTACGATGAAGTGGAAGCTAGATTGGCGATGAATTCGGGAAGAGGAGTCCTACCTCCTCTGATGCCAGGAATGATGTATCCACCAAATGTAGTTCCAGGGACTGTCCCCTACCCTTACCAACAGATGCCCCCGATATCACAGTACAGTGCACCAAATCCACAGTGGCCACAATCCATGCCTCAAATGATGGCTCAACCACAACAACAATGGTCCCAACCGATTTCCTCCATGACAAATCAGCAGCAACAGTGGAACCCTACCCACTGGAGTCAACAGCCAACGGTTCAAACAGGAGCTCTGAATCAGAACCAGAACAGAGACCCCTCTGTACCAGCCCAACCAGTTTATGAAGTGATTACAGAAACTCCTCAAAACCCTCCTACCAGTACGTCAGGAGAAGAAAGCTTGAAGGATTATTTATCCAACTCAGTTGCAAACATTAAAAAGGAGTTGATGGATGTGATTACAGAACAACTACAGACGTTGAAAGTGAATACCGCAAGCATATCCAATGTTGCGGGAGCAGGAAGAGATGTGATGCGGTCAAATACTTGGTGTGGTAAGTGTCATCAAGCAGGCCATTTAGCCACTGAATGTACACGAAAACCAACCATTCCTGGAGCCTTCTGTTCCTACTGTTTGCGGAAGAATCATACAGAGGACATTTACTCTCTGAAGGAGATGCATGATAGGAGAAGGAAGGAAGAAGACGCAAGATTCAACTTGCTGGAATCCAAAATGACAACACAAGATATTGGACCCAAGCCTAGAGAGTTTGATCCTAATTTCGGACCCAGAAGATTTCCCTCTCAAAGTTACAGAGGAACACAGTCTGGCGGTGGTCAGAGATCAGAAGTGGAGTGTTACAGATGCGGAGAAAAGGGACACATCTCACCAAATTATCCAAATCCTCGAAGGTCAGTGGATTACAAGCCCTTATGCAGTCGATGCAAAGGAGAAGGCCACACTGCAAAAGACTGTCCAAGCCCAGCCCCAGTGAAAAACAGTGCTACTGATAGTCCAGCCAAGGCCCAAGAGCCTACCTCCAATTTAGTGGGATTGGAAGTTGCTACCATCACGCGTGCAAAGCAGAAGGAACCACCTATCCAGAAAGAAAATAACCCTCCTACCAGAACAGTGAAGTTCAGTCTTCCACCAGAAGAACAGAACAGAACAGAGCCTAACAGTGCCGTACAGAGCCCTACAGTGCCACAGAGAGTTACAGAGACAAGACCAGAGGTCCAGGATACAGAAGAGGAGGAAGTGCCACAAGTGGTAGAAGAAGCTCCTGTAATTCCTCTGATGGAAGAAAGAGGGAAAATGAAAATGGGTGTGGCCCCATTCCCTAACCGATTAGAGAAGCCAGTGGATCCTATTAAGGAATACGATCTAGTTAGAGATCTAGATACCTTTAAACCAAACCTCACATTCTGACAATTATTGATGTTGTCCCCCAGTTGCCGGAAAAGGTTCAAAAGTATACTGACAAAAAGACGTGGTTTAAGGATTGCTCCCTCAACAGTGACAAAGTCCAACAAGGCTCCAGAGCCTGTAAAAGAAGTGGATGTGGCTAACGCTTTCCTAGATCCAGGTACTCCAGAGACTGGCGTGTGGATAGAAGGCTGCTTCATCGCAAACGCACTGATTGATGGTGGTTCATCGGTGAACATTATGACGGATGTTACAATGAAGGATCTAGGCCTACAAGGTGTGCAACCAACCCAATGGCTCATCAGACTGGCAGATCAGAGTAGAATCAAGCCTTTGGGCATTCTTCCATATGTGAAGACTACTGTGGCTGGAAAAGATTATTGGCTAACCTATTTGGTGGTGAAGCCAAACTCTTATGGTACATCCTATCCCCTGTTACTGGGCAGACCATGGCTTTTTGAAGCCCGAGCAAGGACGGATTGGTTCAAAGGAACCTTGACCTTGGGCAGAGGACCCAATAAAGTGGTGCTGAAACTGTATGGTTCTCAAAAAGGACATGGATCCACCTCCTTGGAATTATCTTCTGATTCCCCTAACGAGGCTACAGATGGAACATCAACAGACGAAGATGTTGTCAAACAGATCCTTCCCAAGAAAATAATGGCACATTCCTTAACAGTGGATACTGTAAGCCGACTTCCAAAAGATGCAAAGCCATTATCAATGGGTGAATACTTCCTGCCTGAATCAGAAATGACTTCGGAAATCACTTCTGACAGTGAGATAGAAGCATGGATGTACTGCTCTCCCTGTTACATGGTCACAGCAGAAGCAGAAGCAGAGACAGAGGCAGGAGAGGAAACAGAGAATCTGTTCTTCTGTTACAGAGCTCCTACAGAAGCAGAAGCAGAAGCAGAGACAGAAGCAGAAGCAGAGACAGAGGCAGGAGAGGAAACAGAGAATCTATTCTTCTGTTACAGAGCTCCTACAGAAGCAGAAGCAGAAGCAGAGACAGAAGCAGATGCAGAGACAGAGACAGAAGAGGATGAATATGATATGGATGAAGAAGGTGATGAAAGTGAGCCAGAAGAGTCTATCCCACCTGAAGAGGATACATTTGAGGAAGAAGTTCCAGAAGCATCAGAAGCCGATGAGCTCATGCTATGGGACAGAATGGCGATGGTACCATTTGGTCTGGTAAATGGATCTTCTCATATGCAAAATCTTTATAAGAAATGGATTAAGAAGAGCAAGCCGTCTTTTAAGTGTGGCTCCTGCCGTCCTAACCCATCCTTGCCAAAGAAAGATGATGATGATGCACCGTGCCAACAAGCACCAGTCCCACCAACCCAACAGGCATCAGAGGGTCCCTGTTATGTGACATTCCTGGATGTGTCATCATCAGAAGATGAGTCTTTAAGCCAAGAGGTAATTAATTTTGAAACCAAACCCGAAACAGCTCTAATCCCATTCCAACGTCTTAAGGAGCAACCTAAGTCTCCACCAAAAGAAGAAATCGGTTCTAGTGGGACATCAGACGAGGACACCACTCCCTTGAAGGAGTCAGATCTGTACCCAGAAGCAGTCCGCGGGACCTTCATCCGTGAAGTAGAAGGTGAAAGGCAGTTAACCTTTGTGGATGCAGATGGCACTGAACGTCACTTGAAGGTGGGTAGCAGTCTCCCAGAAGAGGAGTTGTCAACTTTGTACAACTTGTTGAAAGAGAATTTGGACGTGTTTGCATGGTCTTACAAAGACCTAAAGGGGATTGATCCCACAATATGTCAACATCATATTGACTTGGAGCCTGATGCCAAGCCAGTACGGCAAAGACAGAGGCGAATGAACCCGAATTATTCCACATTGGTGAAAGCGGAGCTGCTGAAGCTTCTAGACACCGAGTTCATTTATCCAGTGGCAAATAGTGAATGGGTTTCACCCATTGTGGTTGTACCCAAGAAGAATGGCAAATTGCGAATATGTGTGGATTTCCGAAAACTTAATTCCAAGACAAAGAAGGATCGCTTTCCTATCCCTTTCATAGACCAACTGTTGGACACAGTGGCAGGACATGAACTTTATTCTCTTTTGGATGGATTCAGCGGATACAACCAAGTGCAGATCGCAGAAGAAGACCAATCCAAAATAACCTTCACCACAGAATGGGGGACCTACGCTTACCGAGTGATGCCATTTGGGCTCTGCAATGCCCCTGCTACTTTCCAAAGAGTCATGATGGCTGCATTTCAAAATCACCTGCACGACTTTATTGAGGTATATTTGGATGACTTCTGTGTCTATAGTTTGATCAGTGAACATTGGGGACATTTGGAACAATGCTTTGACCGATGCCGGGAGTATGGGATTTCCCTCAACCCCGACAAATGCATCTTTGGGGTCTCTTCTGGAGTTCTGTTGGGCCACATTGTCTCTGCACAAGGGATATCAACAGACCCTGCAAAGATTGAAAAGATCGCAGCTCTGGCAGCACCCACCAACCTCAAACAGTTGAGGGGATTCTTAGGCCATGTGGGTTACTACAGAAGGTTCATAGCCCATTTTGCAACAAAGGCAACTTCCTTGCACAAGCTTCTGAGGAAAGATGCTGAGTTTACTTGGACGGACGAATGTGACAAAGCCTTTCACACTCTGAAGCAGTGTTTGATAAAAGCACCCATTCTGCAACATCCTGATTGGACGAAAGAGTTCCATGTACACACTGATGCATCAATTGAAGGCTTAGGTGCTGTCCTCTGCCAAAAGGGCTCCTCGAAGTTGGATCAACCGATCTATTATGCAAGCCGAAAAGTCACTGATAGGGAACGAAACTATACAGTGACAGAGCTGGAGTGCTTGGCAATGGTGTTTGCCCTGGAGAAGTTTCACCATTACCTCCTATCTACCCACTTTAAATTTTATGTGGATCATGAGGCCCTGTCCTTCTTGATGAACAAAGAAGATGTGAAAGGACGATTGATGAGATGGCTCCTTTTATTCCAGGAGTTCGACTTTGAGGTGATTACTAAGCCTGGTCGTTCCCATGTTCTGGCTTATCATCTGTCGCGTATCCCACAAACTGCAGACGAGGAGCAAGATGATCCAGACCTCCCTGATGCTTCCTTATTCTTGGTAGAAACTGTCACTCCCTGGTATGCGGACATTGCCAATCTGCTGGCAACCCAACAGTACCCTCCTGGTATCTCTAGTCGGGAAAGGAAGAAGCTCATGCTAGAATCAGCCCCATACACCCTGCTAGGCGATGCATTGTACAAGAAAGGCAAAGATGAAATGCTCAGAAGATGTGTTGCAGGGGATGAGATTGGGATTGTTCTGAAGGCTTGCCACGACGAGCCATGTGGAGGTCACTTTGCAGGAGAAGCTACGGCCAGGAAGGCTCTCGTTATTGGTGGCCTGCAATTCACAAAGATTCCTATGATTACTGTAAAAGATGTGATGCTTGTCAAAGAATGGGGAAACCCACGAAGACAAGTGCCATGCCATTGCAACCTATCCTTCCTTTGAAGCCATTTGAGAAGTGGGGTATCGACTTCGTAGGTCCGATCGACCCTCCCACCAGAAGGAAACAGAACCGATACATCCTCGTATGTACGGATTATGTCACAAAGTGGTGTGAAGCTAAAGCCCTCAAGCGGGACGATGGTACCAGCGTGGCCCTGTTCATGTACGAGAATATCATCACCCGTTTTGGCAGTCCCTTAGAGCTGGTAAGTGACAGAGGCACTCATTTCCTTAACAAAGTCATGGAAGAGTTGACAGAGTTGTATAAGATCCGCCATCGTAAGTCCACTCCCTATTACCCTAGAGCCAACGGCCAAGTCGAAGTCACAAATCGCATCCTCTGCTCGATTCTGACAAGAACAATTACTGCACATCGTCGTGATTGGGACGATCGACTTACAGAGGCCCTCTGGGCGTACAGAACCTCCCATAAAGCAGCAACGGGACAGACACCTTTCCAGTTGGTGTATGGTACAGAAGCTGTTTTTCCTGTTGAATTGGAACTACCCTCTTTGAGAGTGGCAATCAAAGAGCGTTTGGGGGATGATGATTCACTGCAACGCCGTCTCCTGCATTTGGAATGTTTGGACGAAATTCGCAGGATGGCTCTACAGTGCATGGAAGCCACGCAAGCTCAACGTAAGGCTTACCATGACAGTTTCATCAAGCACAAAGAGTTCAAAGAAGGTGATTTGGTCCTAGCCTATGATTCACGCTTTGGCAAGTTTCCTGGCAAGCTCCAGCAGCGGTGGATGGGCCCCTATAAGGTACTTGCAGTCAACCCTAATGGCTCTGTCCAAGTGCAGACCGTTGATGCCTCTGATGATCCCTTTCTGATCAATGGATATCGCCTGAAGAAGTACTTCCCTCCTTGGGGATCTTGACAATTATGGACACTTGATCCTTTCCCTCATTGGTGCAGCACTGTACTTCTTATGATGCTACTTCTGATAGCCATTCTTCAGCCACTTCTGATGAGGTGGACGCAACCCTTTGTCCCCTCAAAACCCCCTTCCAGCCTTGATCTCTTATCCTCTATTTTCCACCAGCGACAATGGCGAGGTGGGTTCTGACAAATGGCCTTTCTACCATTCCCTTGTTCAATATAGAAAAAAAAAGAGAAAAAAAAAAACAAAACAAAACATATCGGTCATGGGAGAAAAGGACTTAGGTCCCTGTCATACCGACCTATTCTTCGAGAAAAGGTGGAAACACCCTCGGGAATAGGGGAAAACAAGAAAAAACAAAGAAGAAGGGAAAAAAAAAAACAAATCTGTTATGAGAGAAAAGGAAGCAATTCCCTGTCATAGCAGGCCTCGTTCCAAGAAAAGGTGATAAACACCCTTGGGCGAGAAGCTGGCTGTGGAAAAGGTGGTAACACCCAACAGTCCAGAAAGTGGATTTATTAATTGATATCCCTAGGATCCAATTCTGAAGCTGCCTCCCTTGGTACGCTGTGTCCTGGGTCTTTTTGCAAAGTGACTACCTGTCCTCTAGCAGACGCTATGTTCCTGTCCAATACAACGTTCGATTTGATGGCTACCTCCCTGGGTACGCCTCTTTAACAATTGATGACGTGATCTTCATCGACAAACAATCGAGTGATGTGAGCTTTCATCCTAACCGGATGTGGAAGTGAGTACGGTTGCCCTCTGTATCTATCAACAGAGAGTGAGACAGAGGGTGGGGCGAGAGACCAATCTTTTCCCTTCAAATCAAATGAGAGGTGAGAAGTGTGAATGAAGTGTTGCACGCACGGGAGGGGCCTCTCAATGCACAAAGCACAATTTGTTTCTGTGCACTGCACCATAAGGCTCCCTTGCCTTCCTTCTTGCACCGTATGCCGGCACAGGGCGGGATGCATTGTTGCACCATCAACTGCGCACAAGGCATACACCCTTTGCACAAGTGACTGTGAGGATTACATCAATGGGTTTCAGGAAAAGGCTGCCCTCCTGTATCTATCCACAGAGCGTGAGACAGAGGGTGGGATGAGTGTGACTGGAGTTTCTTCAATCAATTACCGAGAGGTGAGATTGAGGGACATTACGACACTTGGAGTCAGGTATGTTCCCGTTTCCCTATGCACCCACGGGATGGGTTTTTACCGTCAACACAAGTCACGTCACCCTGTTCTGTACACGGCACTGTAAGGCTCCCTTGCCTTCCTCCTTGCACCTATGCCAGACGGGTTGGACGCACTAATGCACCATCAACCGTGCACCCTGGCATACTCCTTCTGCACCAATTCCCCTTTGACGATTCCTCAACCGGGTATGAGATATGGGTTTTAATCATGTTTCCTCGAGTGATATTAGTCATGGGGCGAGTGACTGTTCTTTCATTTCAATTGAGTGATTGTGAGTTGAGTGCAATATCCCTCATCATCGACGAATTTCCTGCGATTTTTTCCATCAGCTACCTCCCTGGGTGCTGCGGCGTGGTCCCTGCCATGACGAACGTGTGCTGTGAAGATGCCTTGGTCCCTCCAGCGCCGACAACAACACTGGACGTGCCATCGATACTCAACCTTGATTCTTGACGCAACGGGCCAAGTTTTTCTAACCCTACAACTTCTGTTTCTTAGTGATGTTCATGTTTTAAGTGTGGGGAAGTTAGTGGATGGTCTGTGGCGTGTCCTAGGTCCCTGTTGCTCGGTTAACCCTATCCGTTAAGGTCTTAAGTGTGGGGACGCGTCCCTGCGCGTCTGTGTTGCATACCCCTCTGCATATGCCTTACCCTGCTCATGCATGTATGCCATGACTTGCTTTTACCCTAATGGGATCCCTTTCCACCCTTCCGGTTATGTTCCACCCACCCTTAGGGGCTGTTCCCTTGCAGTTTTCCTTCATTCCCTGATTTTGAGGTCTTTCCATGTGAATGCACCCTACGTTCACCAAAGTCCTCATCCAACCTTATAGCCCTGTTCCTCTCTTTGAACTGATCATTTTTTCTTTTTACCTACCCCTGTTCCGGTGCATGGTTTTTGAGTTATTAATTTTTGAAACATTTTACGCAATTTAGACGATTTTCCATGTGAACGCACTTTTCTTGCTTCAGAACCCTGATCTGACGTCATAGCCCTGACTAGCGCTTTTTCCCTGACATTTTTCCTTTTTATTCCGCATCATTTCGATACATGGTTTGTCCGTTATTAATTTTCCGGGTTTTCACGACTTTTTCATGTGTCTTTTTGACATTTTTCCATGTGAACCTGCCCTATTTGCATCGGAATTCCAATTTGATTTGACAACCGTGTCCCCTGTGCCTTCCCCTTCCTTTTTCCTTTTTCCTCCACCCTTTTTCGACTTCTGGATTTTTACTTATTAAATTTTAAAAGAGTTTTCGGGAGTATTTTTGGAGTTTTTCACATGTGAACCCCTCCTATTTCCACCGGAACTGCGGTTTAACGTGACAAACCTGTGCCACCCCTTCTTGCGGACATTTTTCCTTCTTACTACATGTCATTCCGGTGAATGGTTTGTTCGATATTAATTTCCGATCCTGTTTTTGGGTTTATTTTTTGGGTTTTTCCCATGTGAACGCGTCTTCTCTCAGTCGGGATTATGTTTTGACATGATAGGATTGTCGGGCACATCTTTTTGCCCAGTTTTCCTTTTTTCTGTACCTCATTCCGATCCACGGATCTTTCGATATTAATTTTTAAATTGCGTTTTTGGTTCGTTTTTTGTGTTTTTTGCACGTGACTGCCCTTTACTCCTCCCAGAACCCCCGTCCCGTATTTTCCTTGTTTTCCCCCTGTCGTCCTGCCCACTTTTCGTTTTTGCGCTATTTCGTTTTGACGTCCGGATTGGGAGTTATAAATTTTTCTTTATTTTTACGTTTTTTCTCGCGCCCGTTTTGCGCGTGAACGCGTCCTTTTTCGATTTTACGCGTCTCCACGCGCCCCGGTCGTGTCCGCGTAACCCGTACTGTCTTCCTCACGCGATTTCAATCCCGTCACGGCAAATTTTTTTACCCCGCCCCGCGCACGAGCGCGGGACGGGGGTACGCGCCTTTGTCCCCATCCCATGGCCCCCCCCATGGGCCTCCCATCCCTTACCCCCACCTGCCCATCCCATGGCCCCCCCCCATGGGCCCCCCCACCCCTTCCCCCCAACTGCCCATCCCTTCCCCAACGGCCCTTCTCTTTCTTTCTCTCTCTCTCTCTCTCTCTTTCTCTCTCTCCTCCTGCGTCCTCTACCTCCCTGCCATCTCCAACCTCCTCCCCCGACCTCCTCCTCCCTTCCTTCTCCCTCTCGGCAACGACCTCCCTCCCTTCCTCCTCTCGTCAGCGACCCTTCTTTCTCCCTCCCCCAGCCCACACCGTCTCCGTCTTCTCCCAGCCCCCCCCCCCGACTTCCTGTTTCTTCCCGACCCCCCCCCATCGCCTCCCTCCCTCTTCGTCGCAGTGTTCGCAGCCCCCCTCCTCCTTCTCCTTCGCTGCCGGCCGCGCCCACGCCACGCCCACGCCACCCTACCCCTCCTCCTTCTCCTTCGCTGCGGGCCATGCGCACACCACCCCAACTCCTTCTCCTTCTCCCTACCCCCGCCGCCACTCCTGCTCCCCGCCCTCGGGTCGCCCGTGCCCACGCCAGTCGCCTTCGCCCGCCCACGTCGCCTCTGTCCGCCTCGTACGCCAGTCGCCTGCCGCCACACCCCTCGCCTGGCCGCTGCCCCTCGCCTGCTCCCCCTACCTGGCCGTCCGTCACCTCGCCCTCGCCGCCTGCGTCAGCCGCGTCACCTCGTCCTCGCCGCCTGCGTCAGCCGCATCACCATGCTCCTCGTCGCCTGCTCCAGCCTGCGCCTCCACGTGGCCCTGCACCCATCAAACCAACCCCCCACTAACCCCCCTTCCCACCCCTCCTAACCCCACCCCCCATTAACCCCCCACTAATCCCTTTCCCACCTCCCACCCCTATACACACACCTCCCAACCCCCATTACACACCTAACCCCCCTCCTATTACCCTCTGCAGGCCCCCTTTCCCCCATTCCCCACCGAACCCTCCCCTTGCCTACCCAAGAATACCCACCCAACCACACACTCCCCTACCTAGCCCCCATTCCCCCCACTGCAACCCACTAAACCCACCCCCATCTAACCCCCCATTCCCACCACCCACTCCCTTTCCCCCTTTTCCACCCTCATTCCCCCCCATTACCCACGTGCACCCTAACACACACTACCCTACCCAAGCCCCCCGTCCTACCCTGCAAACCCGCAGCAGCTCACCACACCCCCTCCATGAACCCCAGTCCCACCTGCAACCACCCTTGAGCTGTCGACACGCGTGCGGGTGTGTACGCGCTTGTGGTTGATCGTGCGGTTGTTCGTACGCGAGTGCGAGATTTTGATCATTGGTTGCTGACCACGCAGCTGCCACGCAGCCTGTTGCTGGGTATTTTTCCCACATTTTTCATTAACACACCCGTAATTCTTTTTTTTTTCCATTTAAATAACAACTAAAAAACACACAAAAACATTGAAAAATATCAATAAATCATTAAAAACCACTTTATATTCTGAAAAATTACAGAAAAATCTAGAAACCTTTCCTTTTATTTTTGCAATCCATGGCCCTCTTTTTCTCCACCTGTAAATTTCAGCAAAAAATATTTTTGCCTATTTTAAAATTCTAAAATCTTTCAAACTACCCAAAAATATGATAAAAATTCATTAAAAATACTAAAAATTTCCCAATTAATTTCTGAAAATTTCCTAACCCTTTCCTTCCCATTTTTATTTATTTTTGGCATATTTTTCTCAGCTGTTATAATATTTTCTTTCACACCTAAATTCTTTCACACTAAATCACACAAATTCATAACATAAACAAATAAATAAAAAAAACCATTAAAAAAATAAATAAATCCCTTTTTCCTCCAACACCCCAACTAACCGTCTCGAAACCCCAATCCAGATATTTTTGGATTGAGAAGAGCGCATTACTGCATTGCAAGAGAATTCCCTTTTCCTTGGTGTTCCTCTTGGGGCTCCAACCATTTTTTCACATGTTTACATCTAGAAGGATGACATGTAAAGGGGTTATTTACGGATTGAATAGAAAGGGTGTGTTTTATTTTGAAAGAAAAATCACAAACAAGGTAATTACTTTCTATATCAATATTTTAGATCACTATGAGATTGCTAGTGAAAAGTGTAAGGGGAGAGGGGCACTCATAAAATAAGAAAATAAAGCTCATAGTAGCATTTTCATTCAAGATAATGGCCAACATGCAAAAACAAGACTTCTTAGGCTACTTTCAAAGTGTTGATGCCCATGAGTTCTTCATATATCATGTAGTCAATCAAGGGTATCAACAAATATGTAATTGTATTGACTATGATAGAAGGGTGCATGATTTGACTTCAAAGATATTCATATTTGAAATTCATAGCATATAAGAAAATATCATAAGGGATCACTGACGTCCATTAGATGTTGTCCAAGTAGTTGCATTGCATAAAATGGATTTATGTACCGTGCATATTGCATGCGATGTTAATTACATCCTAGGTTGGGTTAAATGCTATAGGAGGGATTAAGTCAATAATAGTCCTATAACATTCACTCATGCATGAACTTCTTCTATCGAAGTTTGTATTTAGAAAGAAATGCGATTTCATATTTAAGCTTGAATTCAATGCATTAAGCGAAGGCCTTATAAGCATAGTTCTTGCTGAAATTCAATGTAGGGTTTATAGAGTATGCCCTAAATTGTCAATCATTATAGTTTAGGCAAGGAAAAGAAATGGCCATCGTAAATCTCATAGTTGCATAGAAGGGAAAAGTCTATGAACCGCATACTTGCATGGAATGTTGTATTTTGAAATTATTTACATCTTTTTTTGGAAAAAGTATTAGCATCTCTAAGAAGGGATCACCTCTTAACGCAAGACCATTAGATCGATTAGGTAATTCACTTGCAAAGGTGTAGCTTAAGCCATGATCACCTCAATGTGCTAGGTAGAGTTAAGCCGCCTTAAAAATTCTGCCTAGTATCGCACTCGGCAAACCAACTTAATATTTTCAATCCTAAAGGTCCTACCCACATTCGAGGAATGTTAGGGTTAGTTAAATGCAAGAACGATCTAGGGTTTTACCCCAAGGATCAATTGACCAAATACTAGACTTCCGTTTGTATTTAGAAACCCTAGGGCCAAACATTATCGGCCTAGTAAGGTTAGGGTTGGGTTGGGTCAAGAAGACATCCCAAACCCTACATCTTGACCAAACGTATTTCTTGACCAAGGAAAGTCGTTTCATGGGAGAAATGATCCCACAAGCTAGGTGCAACACTTGTCTCATGCAACAAGTTGCAACGTCGCATGGCTTTGTGTTTAAATCACAAGATAGATTTGCCACTCCTTGGAACAAGGTTGGCACATTCCACGTACAAGTTTAATTTGCAAGAGGATGAGTAGTCATCCTACTACATTACCTTCCCTTCAGGCTACCCCCCCGAAACCCCTGATGCACATTTTCCATGTCTTCCCCCTACCGTCCTACCCGATTTTTGTTTTTACGACATTTTGTTTTGACGTCCGGATTGGCAGATATTAATTTTTCTTTACTTTTACTATTTTCGCGCGATTCATCCCGCGCGTGAACACGCCCATTTTCGATTTTACACGTCTCCACGCGCTCTGGTCGCGTCCGCATGTCCTGTCTCGCCATCACGGCACTATTCCGATCCCGTCATGGCAAATTTTTTTTTACCCCGCCCCGTGCCATGGGCCCCCCTTCCCATTTCCTCCCTTGGGCACCTTCTTGGGCCACTACCCACCTTCTTGCCCACCCCTCCCCCTACCCTTTCCCCCGGGCAACCCTTTGGGCACCCCCCCCCCACCCCCTTTCCCCTACCCCTTTCCCCTACCCCACCCCTTGGGCACCCCAGCCCTCGGGCACCCCCCCACCTCCTTTCCCCTACCCTTTCCCCAGGCACCCCACCCTTTCATTCCCACCCTTCCCTATCCCCCCCACCCTTCTCTCTCCCCGACCCCTTCCCCCCCAACTGCCTCCCTTTCTCTCTCCCTCTCCCTTCCCTCTGCGTGCTTTCCCCTTCCCTCCTCTCCCGCCTGCTCTCCTCCTCTTCCCCTCCTTCTTCTCCCTCTCCTCCTCCTCTCCTCCCTCCTCTCCTCCACGCCTTGCCGCCCCTCCCTCTTCTCTTCAACGCCGTGTACCCCTCCTCTGGCGCTCTCCTGCCGCCGGTCGTTTGTGGCCTCCGCCTGGTTGCCGCCTACCTGCCTGAGGCCGCCGTTGTTGCCTGTGGCCCGTGGAGCCCTCTGCCGCCTCTGCAGTCGCCCTCTACGCCCTGCCTCCCCGCCTTTGACGCCGTACTCCTCGCTGCTACTCGCCTGCGCCATTGTGCCGCCGCCCTGGATGCCTGCTCCCGCCGTCTGTGGCGTCCTACGCCCCCGCCGGTTGCCTATGCCCGCCGCAGTCCATGGATGCCGCCGTGTGCCCGCTGACGATGCCTTCTGTAGCCGCCTGACGACGACGGCCGTTGTCTTCATCTCCGCCCTGCCCCACTACCGTGACGTGGCCATGTGCCGCCGGGCCGCCGTTGGGTCTCCTGCCCCGCCCATTGACCTACCCTCCTCCATGTGTCACACCACCCCACTAACCCCCCCACCTAAGCCCCCCTTCCCCCCCCACCATTCACACTACCCACTAACCCCCCTCTAAGCCCCCCTTCCCCCCAAACACACAAACCTATCCTACCCCTACCCAAGCCCCCAGTCACACACAAACCCACCACCCAACCTCCCTCTAAGCCCCCTTTCCCCCCCCAGTTCCACCACCAAACTACCCTACCCCCCTGTCAGCCCCCTGTCCTACCTTGCAAAACTGCAGAACCCTTCCTACACCCCAGTCCCACCACCAAACCACATTCCTACCACCACACCACCCTACCCCCACACAAGCCCCTTTTCTCCCCCCAGAAACCCACAGAACCCCAGCAACCCGCAGATAAACCTACCCCCACCCAAGCTCCTATTCCCCCCCACCGCAGAGACCCCTCCATCAGTCATGTTCTCACGCAGATACCATTTTTCATCATTTGACACACGCACGGGTGTGTACGCGTGTGTGGGTGATTGGGAGAGGGAGAGGGAGGGAGAGAGAGGAGGGAGAAGTTGTTATTGTTGTTGTTGTTTTATTTCTTCTTTTCTTTTTTTATTGTTTGTTGTTGTTGTGGTAGTGGTAGTGGTAGTAGTAGTGGTAGTGGTAGTGGTAGTGGTAGTGGTAGTGGTAGTGGTAGTGGTAGTGGTAGTGGTAGTGGTAGTGGTAGTGGTAGTGGTAGTGGTTGTTTAATTTCTTATTTTCTTGTTTGTTGTTGTTGTGGTAGTCGTAGTAGTAGTAGTGGTAGTGGTAGTTATAGTAGTAGTTGTTGTTTAATTTCTTATCTTCTAGTTTGTTATTGTTGTGGTTGTCGAAGCCATGGTTATAGTTGTAGTCGTGATTATAGTAGTAGTACTAGTAGTAGTAATAGTAGTTTTCTTGTTTGTTGTAGTAGTAGTAGTAGTAGTAGTTTTTTTTTTTTCTTTTCTTGTTTATTATTGTTTAGTTTTCTTGTTTGTTGTTGTTGTAGTAGTAGTAGGTTTTTCTTCTTTTCTTGTTTGTTGTTATTGTAGTAGTAGTACTAGTAGTAGTTGTTGTTTTTTCTTCTTTTCTTGTTTATTATTGTGGTAGTGGTAGCGGTCGTGGTTTGTCATAGTCGTGGTCATGGTCGTGGTCGTGGTCGTGGTCGTGGTCGTGGTCGTGGTCGTGGTCGTGGTCGTAGTCCTAGTCGTAGTCGTGGTCGTGGTCGTAGTCGTAGTCGTAGTCATGGTCGTAGTCGTAGAGGTAGTCATAGTCGTCTAGTCGTGGTTGTAGTAGTAGTAGTGGTTTTCTTGTTTGTTATTGTTGTTGTAGTAATAGCTGTTTTTGTTTTCTTGTTTATTTTTGTTTAGTTTTCTTGTTTGTTGTTGTTGTTGTAGTAGTGGTAGTAGTAGTAGTTTTCTCTTCTTTTCTTGTAAATTGTAGTAGTATTAGTAGTAGTAGTTGTTGTTGTTGTTGTTGTTTTTTTTCTTCTTCTTCTTTTCTTGTTTATTATAGTGGTAGTGGTAGTGGTAGTGGTAGTGGTAGTGGTAGTGGTAGTGGTAGTGGTAGTGGTAGTGGTAGTGGTAGTGGTAGTGGTAGAGAGAGAGAGATGTTTTGTTAAAGGAAATTGGTAGTAGAGAGAGATATATGTTTTGTTAAAGGAAATGAGAGAGGGGGAGGAAGAGAAAAAGGAAGAAGGAATGAGAGAGAGGGAATAAACATGCAACATAATAAAGAAATAGAAAAAGAGAGAGAGATGGAAGGAGAGGAGATAATGAATGGATTAAAAACAAAGAGAGAGTGGTAGTGAGGTCTAGTGAGGTGCGGTGAAATACCACGAGACAGGAAACACTCCGACATATGTTAATTTGTGGGTGGGTGGAGACTTTACATACATTAATGTTTCCTGAGTTACAAGAGAAGAAGTCCATTCTCAAACAACACAATATTAGTAATTTTGGGAAACTCCCAACTCCCATTTTTTGAATACTAAAAAGGTGGCACCTAGATAACATGCCCATACGTTTCTCAAAACCATATGATATTACCTATCATTGGAAAGCACTTGAAAAATGAAATCTATTGAGCTCTAGAGCGCTCGATTTGGAGTTATAGTGTTCAAGTTATGACAAATCCAAAGATTTGACCACATGTCCCAAACTTATGGAAAATTCCCATATTTTTCCAATATGGTGTTAAACAATTTAAGAAAGAAAAAAAGAATGATAACAAAAATAAATTGTTTGTCATAATGTAGAAAAAATGGAAAACGATGAAGGTCGTGGTGTTCAAAATCACGAGGCGTATCTTAATTGGCGTATCCCATGTCATTGCTCTCAATGTAAGCTAGCAATTAGATGAAAATGTCGATTGTCTATAGAACACGTTATAACACTTCGAGGAGTTTCAATATGAGATCATTGATTAGAAAACCTTAGATTTTGAGCAAATGGTAAGAAAATTTTATATCAATCATGCATTGTATTCACAAGCTAATTGAATACCATATACAAAAAGATTGGGTGTGGCTGGAAGATTTTCTATCCAGGGAGGTGACATCTCATCCCAAGGAGGAGTACACCTTTGCGGCCAGTTAGAAGAGTTCATGAGCGTGTGATGGATAGAGAGCCTGAGCCAATCCACAACTTGGAAGGTACTACCCAATCTATACCGTCAATACCAGAGGAGATAGGCAGCCTTCGAGACTTACCTACAATCTTGGAGCCTGAGATGGAGGCAATGATCGATGCATTGATGCCCATGCATGTTGAGACTTCTGATCCGCTTAGAGAGGAAGCATCCATACCATTATATGATGGGTGCCAAGTATCTCGCCTGAAGACACTGCTTGCACTCGTAAGTGTGCAAGCAAAATATGGGTGGAGCGATGCCAGTGTGACCGAGTTGATCAGGTACCTTGTACCTACGCTTCGTTGATTTATTTTTGGCACTATCATTAAAAACATTTGTGCTTTTTCAAGGTGTTTTATGATTTTTTTTAGGTTACTGAAGTATCATATATTACCACTTGCAAATACCATGCCTAAGTCTCGTGATGATGCACGACATGTTTTACGAAAGCTTGGCATGGAATAAAATAGCATCCATACATGTATCAACGATTGCATACTGTTTCCAGGAGAATACGAGACTATGGAGACATGTCCAAAGTGTGGTGCTCATAGGTATTGACAAGACTTGCAAGGGCAAACCATCCCTCAAAAAGTTCTTAGACACTTTCCACTTATCCCCTGCATGAACCACATATTTTGTACGTCCGGCATGGCGAGCTTGACAATGTGGCATGCGCAGAATCGGTCCACGGATGGAGTTCAATGAATATCAACGGATTCATGCACATGGAGCCACGTTGACTCTACCTTCCCAAGCTATTCTCGAGAGCCAAGGAATCTTTCGCTCAATCTTGTAATGGATGGTGTAAACCCATTTGGTCTACGCTTAACTTCTTACAGTGTGTAGCCTATAGTCCTTGTCAACTACAATATCCCTCCATGGCTTTCTACCAAGAAAGGACATCTCATCCTTACTCGTTCCCGGCCACTACAAAGTCAAAAATATGAACGTGTATCTTCGTCCATTACTCGATGAGCTTAAGATTTTATGGGAGAAGGGGGTCACCGTGCAAGATATGAGCAAGCGCGATGGTCGACGGTCCGCCAATATTCGAGCCATTCTCATGTGGATGATGCATGAATTTCAGGGATTCGAAGAGTGCTCAGGTAAGTAGGCTTCCGTTCTCATTGGTAATATCAATCATAGCTCATTCAAGTTTGTATTCACTGGATAGAGGTGTTGAGACAGGTGTGGTTACCTCAGGTTATTATGCATGTCCATTGTGCGGGCCACAGTTAGACTCTCGAAGGTCACGAACCATGAAGAACATGGTATATCAAGGACACGCCCTTTCTTGCCAGAGGGTCATGAACTTAGGGAAGATTTTCTTGGATGACCTCCAACACGTATGAATGCCCAAAGTCGGTACGAGCTAAAAATGGTCCACATGGAGTTATATCCAAACGGAATGCAACAGTTCTCAGTTTTCTACGAGTTTCCATATTGGACGACCTTACAGATCAACCACTTGTCGGATCCCATGCATATTTTCAAGAATGCGGGCAGCTTGTTATGGAACCACATCATAGGAAAGAGAGACACTATAGGGGCACGGATGGATTTGAAGGAGATTGGCAAGATGGAGGCGCTTGCCGCAATCGAGTGCTGATGGCCGCTTGCAGCTACCTCACGCTCCTTGGGTTTTTTCCACTAAAGAAAAGCGCATTGTGAAGCAAATAGTCAATTCTATCTGCACTCCGACGGGTATGATGCATTCTCTCAGGTTTGCATTTTTCAAAGATGACCAATTATCATGGCTAAAATCCCATGATTGGCATAAGATATGTCAAGTTTGTACTACGAATGGATTGTAAGTGGCCTACGTATTTTGCTATTTGGAGTGTAGTCATTGTTCATAATGCCTTCTCGTTTGTGGCAATTTGTACTATTGATTGCGATCCTAGGATGTCTTACTCGAGAAATACGCGGGGAAAATCACAGGTTGTCGAATTTAGTGCAATTGATCTTACAAAAGGAGATTAAGACGTCCTCTATTGAATCTGCGAGAGGCGGGGAGTAGTGGAGACAGTCTATCTCTTTGAGAAATACCTGCCTACTAGCATGCTCACCATACAAATCCACCTTCTTATGTATCTTGTAGATGAAGTGGAGATTGTTGGACGTATCCATACGTGATGGATGTTCTTCTTGGAGTGCTTCATGAAAACCTTGAAAGGATTTGTGCGACAATGAGCTCAGCCAGAAGGTAGTATGGCTAAAGGTTGGTTGGTGTTAGAGGCGCTAGTGCATATTTCACAATGTCTACCAACGGTGGATTTAGACAACAGTATGCTATGGTCACTGAAGAATGATTATAGACTGACTAGAGATGTGGTGGTTGGAAATGGGATAGAAAAAAGAATGGATGCTGCAATGGAGGAGAAAGTGAATCGCTTTTGTATGTTGCACCATGCCTCTATGGAGACGTGGCGCACTAAGTACCAACAAGCTAGGAAAGATAGAGAGGAAGCGTGATCTGAATTTCAACGTAATGCGCACCATCGACCGATTCGATATCCCGAGGGCATGGAGGAGATGTTGTGGTTTATGTTAACGCGATGGTTGCATGGAGCTTTGACCACAGCATCTGGCGAAGGGGCGGAGGTCTCAACCAAGGAGTGGGAATTCTCGAGGGGATGTAGTCCAAAGGTGATGATGTGTTTAGGGTTTGTCATATCTATATTTTATATGTGACAACTAATTGAGTGTTTCAATGTACAATACAAAATATATAGTGCAGCGTGGTAGCAGGGACGGCATTTCGGCGTGGAGTGTATTGACAAAATGCGCTCCACAATAGATTGTGGTATCATGGCAAGGTTCGAGCAAGAGAGCCGACGATGAGCAATGGATCCAAACACAGTTATAGATGACATGGAGTATTTTAGAAACTTTCAAAGTATTGTCACGGTGGATTACCGTCGTTTCTCCATGATCCTATTCAATGTGCAATGGTTTAAAGTGGTACTTGAAGGAGCTGGAGCAACAGTTCGACGAGGTCCATCTAGATTTCTCGAAATAGATTCCGAAAAAAACGGAAGGATTTGCACGACACGTTTGTATTGCTGGCCCATTGTGAACAAGGACATGAACTCATGTATTTTTTAATTTTATTACGACATGGTACATGTCATAATAGTTAAATCTCTCTTGTATATGATTGTGAGCAAGTAATTTTCTATCCAAACCCACGACAACCTCAATGGTGGTATGTTATACATTCAGCTCCCCGAAGTGCGAGAGTATATGATTAAAGAAATGTTCCGAGCATAGATGAGGACAATATGCAAATAGAGAGGTCGATATTGCAAGGGGTGGAGGCCACCAAAAGCTTGGAGTATGTAGAGAAGCCAGTATCAGGTAACAATGATGGAAATACAGGAGTCCATGAATTCTTTGAGAACGAGGTGGACTTATCATTTTGTGGTAACATGTCTATTGACCTTCCAGTGTATGCAGAGTTGTGTTAGGAGATTGACATGGGACCATAGGATACTTCATACTTTGAGCATCCACCTACTCAATTCATTGATGAATCGCTTATAAGGGTACATAAGATATGCATTTTGAGTAAGATCATTTTTTAAAGATCTATATTACCGTGCTTTGTATGATTTATATTGATTATACAACTTCATTTTTTGTCTGTATAGGTGACCTTTGTGGATATTTAGATCATCAAGATGAGTCGAGGGATGAGCGATGAGGACCTATAGGAGATCTTCACGCATATGTCTCCAGATCAGATGGTGAGATTCAGAGACATGGTAGACCAAGAGCTGTCTCGGACACCGTCAGGCCGCTCTATTAGATCTACTTCGGCACGATTTGATGCTTCAGTTTCTAGCAGACGAGGTTGATGCTCCAGGCTTGGGCC
The DNA here is from genome assembly GCF_053477565.2 of Lygodium microphyllum. Lineage (NCBI taxonomy): Eukaryota > Viridiplantae > Streptophyta > Polypodiopsida > Schizaeales > Lygodiaceae > Lygodium > Lygodium microphyllum. The sequence continues at coordinate 129,192,007 of NC_141159.1, forward strand.
AGATAGAGGCAGTGGTTCAAGGGGATGCTACAGAGATCCGGATGCAGTGAGCCTGCAATCAGCTCGAGATACAAGTGCTACTCCTCACTCTCATGGCAGTTTGAGAGAGCGTGGCTGAGGTGGTTGCTGTGGAGGCACGGACACGATATCTTTATCTCACTGTTATGTTGGAGTTGCCTCACCTCCGGGATTTTTCACACCTGTGGGGATGTCTACTCCACTCACTCCGGCTTTTGTTCAGCCATCCGCAAGTGGCACCCCTATGATAGATAATACCCCGGTAGGTACACTAGATGTACAGGGGTCTCTTGGATATGTCCAACAGTGTGGTCGTAGGTGGGAGAGGACCCATCTTAGACATACGCCAAAGGGGTACGCCTACCTTGTATATGATAGGTCAGGAGCCATCATCATGAATGATGAGGGGAGGAGGGTGATGGCTCGCATGAGAGAGTTGTGCCAACAAGTTTTTCGGCACAATGTCTTAGATCATTGGAAGAACATACCGGAGGGGAGCAAGGACTACATAGTAGCATCCTTGCATGATGAGTTTCCAATACCAGCCGTAGCAGATAGGTTTTCTACAGGCTGGATGATGGAGTGCATGTGTGCATATATGTTACACAGACGATCGGACGCATGCAAGGCACTCAAGAGTGGAGCTTCAAAGCCCAAGTGGCTAGATGCGGATGACTGGCACTGACTCAGGGAGGAGGCTATAGATTCTCTAGGACATTGGAGACAGTAGTGTGAGGCGGCGAGGGCACAACTAGAGGCCGGAGTGGTCCATCATCTTGGGAGTGGTGGCCACATGACATATCTAGAGGACTTTGTAAGTTTTTCTTTTGTTTTTCTTGCTTATTTTTTGCAATATCCTTTGTACTAACAATTGTGTTTCTAACAGTTGTATTTTGTTTTCTTTACAACACTCCATTACAAATCGTGATCCCACCGGCCTTAGACTCGATATGTAGAGAGGCATGATCTTAGTGCATTGATGGACCGATTGTTTGGATGCGGCGGCCCTATAAGTCACTCATCTTTCTTGTTTGTTGTTACCATGTTTGATTAGAATGCATTATTGTATGGTGGACTGATGTGTAGTTGTTTCTTTTTTTGCAGAGTCTATTCGATGCTCCTTTGCGACGAGATGAGGTTTCGGATGGCGATGATCTATAGCTCGCCCTTGGATCCCTGAAGCTCACTCACCCTTCTTTTTTGGTCACGTGATGTGTGTAGACATTTTCTATATAGTAGTAATATCTTGCTACAATTGCACCGGTCGCTTTCATTATGCGATCATGTATTTATTTCATTTATCAATGTTATGATTTAAGTACACTTTGTCTTTATTTACACGAGCATTCTACACATTTCTGAAACTATTTTATATAGCCCAAACAAAGCACATACTACTATATGTGGCAGGGCAGCTTGTTGCCCTGTCACAAATTTTTTTCCCTGTTATCGTCGCTATTAGCTTCACAATTTTACTGCACGCATCACTATTAGCATCGTAAAGCGTCGTTATTTGTGTCGGTATCAGCGTCGCATTTGCGTCGATATCACAAAATGCATTGCAAAGCATTGTGATTTGCGACACTGATACCAATGCAAATAGCGACGCTGATAACGATGCTAATACTGACTCTTCTATGGTGTCATCAATGACGATGCTTTTTGTGATGACGGGAGAAATTTTCTTTATGAAAATTTTTGTCGCTTTTAACGTCGGTATAAGGCCCATATCTTGTAGTGTTTCTAATAAAGATAGAGATCTCCAATCAAGGTAAGATAGGTAGGTCTTTTATTTTATTTTTCTAAAATTCTTAGTTAAATTTTTACTTACTGCTTAACTAGAATAACAATTTTATTTGTTATTGTCGATGCTTTGAGTATGAGACCTAGAATTCATAATATTTATGTCTTGTCTTTTGACTCTCTTACTCCCATGAAAGACATCTATAGCACTAATACTAGTTTTTAATCTTATGAGAATCAATTGTTCGTTAATAATTAGACTCTGATTGATTCATTGTCCTATACTAGATACTTGGTTTGATTAAAGACATGCAACAGATGACCGCCCGCGCCCTTAGTGCTTATCCTATACTACTAACTCCACATTGAGTAGCTAATAGCAATTGAGGACAATTGCTATCCCTTAAAGACATGCAACGGATGATCGCCCGTGCCCTTAGTGCTTATCATCCTATACTACTAACTCCACATTGAGTAGCTAATAGCAATTGAGGACAATTGCTATCCCACCCCAGGGGTATGATGACTTGAGGCATATTCCACGATGGATTCCATGAGACCATGGTGGAGTCTATGAGTTTTTTATTCCATGGTGGATTCCATGAGGTTTTGCGATGGATTCCATAAACTATATTTATTTGCCGGTGCTCATACACAAGGTAGATTCCTTGTGTGAGAAGTTGATGGGAACGCCTATCCTTTTCGAGCATCATGTTAATTTAATGTGCACATGGGTGTCTCCACAACTGGTGATTCCGCAAAATACATATTTAAATTAATGGACGTTTTTTATGAGTTTAGAGTGCACTCGTATTAAATTAAGGTTAGGATAGAGTTCCCTATTTATTTATTTTGTAGGTGAAGATTACCAGGCATTCACTATTGTTTGTTTATTTTATTTATAAACAATTGTGAATTTTTCAATTGATATGTAGAGCAGGCAACAATGGCTTTGGGTAGGAGTGGACGTTAGCTTAAGTCCAAGCGTAAATTTTATTATTAAAATTATTAATCTATTTGTAAGTTATAAGTTTAAACCTCTTTGGTAATAATTAGATCATTATCCTTAGTACTATTAATTTATTTATTTTTTAATATAGATTATTTTAGCATAACCCAAACACCATCACATAATATGCAAAGGTACCAAAGATAGTGATACATGTCATTTTCAACTGGTCTTCCTCTGCAATAGCCATTTGATTGTATCCAACAAAGCAATCCATGAACGAATAGATTTCCCTACGCGCTAATTGATCCAAAATATGATCAATGAATGGTAGTGAATAGTAATCCTTAATTGTCTTCTGATTAAGCTCTCTAAAATCTACGCAAAGCACCACTAGTGAACACCACTCAGTGTATTGAACTAGAAATATCATGCGAGCTTTTCATAGCTTTATCAATTCTTCAAATAGCCTATCTCTTAATTCAAGAGGCATACGCCTTACTTTCTGATGCATAGGGTGGCTACCTTCCTTTAAAGGGGTAGTATGAATAGCCAAGCTGGGAGGAATGCCTCTCAACTCATCATAACTCCAAGCAAAGATATTGTAGAATTCTTGAATCAAGGACACCTAGTCCTTCCTTTCTTTTGAACTAAGCATTGACCCTAATTTAATTGGCCATGAATCATTCAACGTACCAAGGTCTAGCTCAACTACATCTGCATATCTTATCCTCTCTTGAGCCTCTAATGGCTCATTCAGAGTTACTTGATAGATATCCCCTGTAGTGGACCCCTCATTAGATTTGTCACTTGATAATGACTCACTAGCAGATGCACCATCTAGCATATCAAACTATGATGAGGACAAAGGAACTCTCTCACTTTGAGGAGATTCAAGATCGGCATCTACCACTACATGTCTAACACCTCGGCCAAAGATCAATCAATGAGTGGATGTATCAACCTAGCAATCTGCTTGTAAGATCCATGGCCTCCCTAGCAATACTTGATAGCTAGGTCACCCTGCAAACCTAAAGACCCTAAAGTCCAGAATGCATTCCACATTGGCAATAACACAATATTAGGAGTTTGGGAATCTCCCAATTCCCATTTTTTGAATACTAAAAAGGTGGCACCCAGATAACATGCCCATACATTTCTCAAAACCATATAATGTGACCTATCATTGGAAAGCGCTTTAAAAATGGAATCTATTGAGCTATAGAGCATTTGATTTGAAGTTATAGTGTTCAAGTTTTGACAAGTCCAAATATTTGACCATGTGTCCCAAACTTATGGGAAATTCCGATATTCCCCAATATGGTATTCAATGGTCACATGGAATTTAGTAATGCAGCTTTCGAGTTGTCTTAAACTGTCATCAGCCATTCAAAGAATCGTGGAGGCATCTTTTTTTATTTTTAATCCCAACCTCTCCATCAATTCCGAACTTATAATGGCAGAGGATCCGTGTCCACAATAGCATGGTCCACTAATATTCCATCAACATATGCTACTACCCTTGGGAAATACTTTTTAGCATGTTCAAACAAATCTTCAACTACTCGTGCTATTCCCAAGGGTTCAATGATATAGTCCATGTGAAGAATCTTCTTAAATTATTTACGCACTCATGGAGACAACTTAATTAACTACAAGAGGTTTACATTTGGCTTAACTTTGCAAACAGAACTTGCTAAATCAAATTCATGATAGCTAGCAAGAGCTCGCTTTTTGCACCAAACCAGTCTCTCCTTTGGCCTTTCAACAGTTTTTGGTGCCTCTTTCTTGGCTTTTTCCTTCTTCTTTGACAACTCTTTATTGGGGTCAGCTTTATCATCTATGGCCTTTAGAGATTCACCTTCCATATCTGGATTAAGGGCTTACATCCCCTTATCATCTTGCTTAGGGTTTCCCTCGACACACTTTGCCTTGTCTTTTTCAACTTCTTTACCCTTTTGGCCTCTCATAATAACTCCTAGGTTAGAAGCTTCAATGCCATTGATACACACTACCTCTATAAGGTTGACTCCTCTGCCATTAGGCAACTCCTGTACCATAGATTTCCCTCTTTGTAATATTTTCTTCATCCCTTCATGTTGCTAGAGATTGTTCCCTCATGCTCCATGATTAATTAGACTTGGCTGTTTACTTCCTTTTTGGAGAGAGCTAATCTTGCTCCAACAGGTACTAGCTAAGTGGCTCGACTTTCCACATATTTCACATTTAACATTTAGACAATTCCTAGGGAAATGTTGGCCACCACACCACTTACATCCAAATCTTGAGGGGGCACCCTCTTCAAGTGTCGACTCCCTATCAAATTTTGTTTCTTCTTAAGGAGATTGGCATCAACAACTATTTATCTATATTGTTTACTAATCATGTCAGTATAGTGCTTCATCATATCCTTAACTTCGCCAAGGACATTAAATGCACTTGACTCATAGCCGTGATCATCTACCTATCATTCCATTGGCATAACCACTTGATTGAGAATTGGATGTTGATTTTCTAGAACAATGGTGGGATTTATAGTTTTGCTTTTAAAATTTGGTGGAGCCATCTCACTAGCCATAGGCATGGTCACATTGGGAGGAGTTGCCAACATAGGCACATTTGGAATTATGCTTTCTCTCCCATTAGGAGGACTCATGGGCATTCCTTGACCTCCATTTGTTAGCGCTAAAGTATTTCCAAATCCTAAACTTGGCTTTGACTTTCCCCCAGAGTTATAAGCCACTTGTAATTGCCATTCTACCTCTTCTGATCTTGTAATAGCTATATCATTGTCAGCAAAAGAAGCATTGCTTAACTGCACTTGAATATTAAAATCTAACCCATTCAAAAAGTATTGCAATTGAGCAGTAGTTGGAATAGGAATATAGATTTGCAACTTATAGAATACTTCCTTTAGTTTCTTGGTATACCCACACAGACATTCTCGTGAGGTTCTTGATGTGTAACATTGAGGACATGCAGCCAATACTAACCTCCCGTTTCAGGGGAAAAATCTCTTCGAAAGGCTGCAAAGAATAGATCAATCACAATTATGGTTCTAGTATCTAGGCTATGATACCATAGTGCAGCTCATCCTTTTAGAGTCATGTTGAAGAACATCATCAAGTGTCCTTGATCTTGAATTCGATAGTCAAACATTAACTTTTGGAATTCATTGATGTGAAGTTTCGAGTCTTCCTCTGTCAACCCATTAAAAATGGGTAGAGGAAACCCCAAGACTGGCAAGTCTTGCATCCCTATTGGGATTGCAATGGGTTGTGCCATGGTAACAACTGGATTGACTAAAGGAGTTTGAACAATCAAAACTATCACTCCACTTGAAGTGGATGGACTGATTGAAAGGGGATAGCTGCTAGAACTTCCTCCTCCTAACGAACTATGCGTCGAGCTAGGATTACTAAGACCCCACCCTTATAAAGATATTGGACCACTCCTTTGTGGAGAATATATTCTAATGATTTGGGCTATCTGTCTAGCCCGTTCAACTCTTTCTTTCTTTTGAAGCTTGGCTTGACAGTCTTTTGACTCTATCTCACTGCCTTTTGGCATACATTAACGAATTGGTCCTTATTGATCGACATTCGAAAATCACCACTTATTTGCAGCTTCTAACAAATGCACCACTTTTTAGGACCTAGAATGGGCTTGACACTGGCTCTAAACACTAGCCCGGCCTCTACTACTCACCTAAAACCACCCCACATGGCCTCACACCAGAGAGCATCTAAAAACTTTACATTTGTAGTGTTTTTCATAGTCCAATGAATAACTCTTTCCCTACTCCTCAGAGGGAGTTCCTAAATATGTTGGTGTTATACACCATTTAGCACACACATAGGGAGCACCCCTCGATTGATCAGCGCGGCTCCACTACAGCTCTCCTCTACCTCAAGGATTGGCCCTAAGACGCACTATGAACATAAAACACTTTCGAAACAAAGTCTACTCTGATAAATTAATCCATGAGAAAAATGAATAACCCTCACAAAATAAATCCCAAAGAATTGAACCAAATATCTAGCCCTATGGCTTAGGATACCTCACACTCTCAGTGTCGGGTCATCATTAATATAAATAGGTACTTTGCATCCAAGATACGATACCATGAGGTGCATCCTTGCAAGTGTGAATATGACCAGCATGCTCAAAACAAATATTCAATGAAAATCAACAACCTAAACGTGTGAAGACAATTCTTTTCATGATTTTCTTTTCTACGCAAATGCTTCATTGCTAGGGGGCTAGCACCGAGTTTCCTCGTGCTACTAGTCTCTTTAATTTAAAAAACTGCAAAATCTATATGAAATGCAACATCAAACATCATTATTTAACATATTTCAACTGCTCAACAAACCCCTTACTACCTAGTGTTTAAGATTTTGCTTGTGTTGATAGGTGTAAGTATGGATTTTTATATATTTTTCTTTATTGAAAGCCATAAAAATGCACTCTAACAAAGAAATGGGGCTGAACTGAGGCAAAATCTCATGCTCTAGCTCCATCATATGTCCAAACACATTAATCTTATTTTTTCTTATTTTTATGATGCGAAAAACTTAATTTGTTTCTTTTTTAAAACTTTTATATTTATTTATATTAAATTATTGATTTTTAGATGTAGATTGATTATTCATATAGAAAATGATTTTCTTAGCATATTCCATTTCATGGGAATAGCAAATGCACACCAAAAATCGAAAAACTACATATTTTTCCTTGAACTGTCTAGTCTCGAGTTTTGTGTGTTTTGTGTACAATTATTATGTGAATATTTTTTTAATGATTGTTTCAACATGATTGATCAAATAGAGAATTGGCAATCAAATTCAAACATTACTAACCATTTCAAACAAGAATCCATCATAAAATAGTAAAATCTACATTTTTCTCATAAAACTGCTCATTATGACATGCATATCTTGATGTTTGAGGCCCACTCACATTCTTCAATGGCCGCTGATGATCCGTCCAACTTTGATTCACGTACCTATCCACTCCTGAAGTGACGATGTGCGTTTACCACTGTGAACTTGAGGGCGGAGTTCTTTCGCTTGGAATTTGATCTCATTAGTTAGCATCATTAGGAATTTATTTTCCATTGTTTGTGTATTTTTGTTTGCATTTTTGCATGACACAAGAGCACATCTAGTTAGGCTAGGCACATTCTTTAGTGCATTCATAATTTTTGTGTGGACATTGTTTGATTGATTGCATCGCATGGATCCAACATTGCATATTTTCTCAAATCATGAGTGGATGAGCACGAAGTTCTATTTCGCAGCACTATAATAGTTGTTGAAGTGATCAACCCAAAGCAAGGTCATGGATTTCGAAGACATGAAGCATAGAAATTTTGTGGGGATGCAAATTTGAACGACTCGATGTTTGTAAGAAAGCAAAGCAATATAAACTCATGGAGGCTCTAAATTTATTGAGAGTCCTTGTTTGGCATATTTGTTGTACAGTTATTGGAGTTATGGTTGGCCCTTTTTGTTATCCTATGTTTTTTCCCTTTGATGGATTGTTTCAAGCCTAAGGATCACCCATGTATTCCTTGAGATGGAGTCTGAATAAGCATGAATGTAGATTCATATGTTTTATGACAGATTTAGAGCTACTTACATAAATGATGGGGCAAGTCAACATCCTAGAGGAAGTAAGGCAGAGACAAATTTTATCATGTTGGACGTGAACTAGAAGGTCATAATGAACTGCATGTTTTGTGGTTGATATGACTATGTCAATCATAAAACAAAAGAATTTAACTAGTTAACAAGAGAGACCACATGATGAAAATTTGTGGATCTCATTTGCACACTTTTAGGATGAGTTGATTAAAAGGTTATTGCACAGTAGGTGTTGGAAAAGAAAATGACAATTTTGGAAAAGGCTTTAGAATACCATTCCGTTAGTGAGGATTTGTTGTTGCTTAATATGGTCACATGTAAAAAGAATGTTCAGCTTAACAGAAGATTAGAAGCTGACCATAGTGATGAAGTTGAAACAAAAAAAAGAGTATGATGTTCCTTTTTGTGGATTTATGATGCTTTGAGTGGCAAACGAGACATCATGAGATTGTCACTGATCACATTAAGGAATTTGTTGACACAGGAATTACATAGGGTGGCACTATGAAAAAATCCTTGATGGCATAATGCTTTTCTTAAGCTTTTTGGGAAGCTCATAATGACTTGAAAGGTGACATGATTGATGAAATCATTGATGTTAAGAGCTTTTCTTAATATTTTCTATGGAAAAGCCACAAGCTTTAAACCGTAACTGTGTAATGAATTAAGGTGGAACTATTGATGGAGGTTTGATAAGTTTAAAAGGTGTGGACGAGCTACTGATTGAGTGTCTCTGCTTTGAGGAGGATGCCATCACCTCTTTGGCAAGCCTCTCAGCATGTTATATTCGCCATCACCCTCTCTATCAAACCTTCTACCATGTGTGGTGACAAATTGCAAGAACTTGGACATGAATCATCGTGCATTACGACATCCAGATCTTCTCCAAAATAATATTGGATCATATGGCATCTTCAGTTAGATGTTATTGACACTCCTAATATCTTTTTCTATGTGACCTGCAATGGATCGTGAAGACCTAAGAGATCCAATCAATTTTTCTAAAAGGAAAAGGCCTTTCTCATCCTTTGGGTTATTATTACTTGGAAGTTCCATATCATCATTGTCAAATACACTTCAATTTGCCTCTCTTTCATGCATATCCATGGCATATTACTCTCTCTTGTGAGTCGAAGCTTTGAAAATATTTTGTGAAAAGATACATAAAACTTATTCTTTGAGTGCATCAAATCAAGAATTCTTTGTATTAGATCTTGCGCTATGATATATTGTGAAGATGGAAATTTTTATTTCCCATTTTGCCTTATCATGCCCTCATCTGTATTCGATTGAATGTGAATCCTAACCATTCTTTTAACTTCAAGTATTTATATTGATGTGAGTATCATTTGACAAAAATCTGTCCATCTCAAGCCATCCCCCTCTCTTTTACATTTATCCATAGGAACAGTCCAAAAGAGGAGAGAGAAATAAAAAAAACATATCTCTTTGTTTAATGCATCAAATCTAGTGAATTAAGTGGCAATAAAGAGCGAAGATATAGTGGATCTCACAATCAAGAGCAAGAAAAATGGATTTTTTAATGATTAGAGAGGGTGCCAAAAAAATGGTGCTCCCCCCATGGAAAATGTTTTTTCTCCATGCCCCTTCATTCCAGAGCCTTAAACTCAAGTTTTAAAAAAACTAGATCACTTTTGCATGTTTACACATCCTAACAAGTGGATTTTTCACTTTTAGAGGGCGAAACATGCTCGGAATTGAGATTTGTTTGGTCAACTGACTTTTTGACATCGAAATCTATAAATGAGACACTTGCTATGCACTTTATGGCTTGTGGATCATGTAGTTGCTTCATAACGCGAAATCTTGAAGGGATTAAATGGGGGGTGAAACGGACTCCGGTCGATGAATCGAGGCTTGTATTGGCTTCTTGGCATCAAACTCCATCTGGAAAAGGAACACAGTTGCAAAAAAATGAGTGAGCTAAATAAAATAAAAACTTACAAAGTCCTCTAGATATGTCCTATGGCCGCCACTCCCAAGTTGATGGACCAATCCTACCTTCAGTCGTGCCCTCGCTGCCTCGCGCTGCTGTCTCCAATATCCTGGAGAATCTATAGCCTCCTCCCCGAGTCAGTGCTAGTCATCTGCATCTAGCCACTTGGGCCTTGAGGCCCCACTCTTACTGCGCATTCAAGGAAGTATCCATGGGAAGCATGTGTTCATCCTTGTGGACAGTGGTATCACTCAGAGTTTTGTTAATAAATCAACCATTGACCGGTTGAAATGCACCCCTACGGAATTACACCAATATCCCTTGAAGGTTCAAGTAGCAAATGGAGAAGAAGAAGTCAGCACACATGTATGTCCTACAGTCCTCTTATGCTGGGATGAAAATTATATGGCATTGATTAACCTAATTTTCCTAGATATGGGCCTCATTGATGCTGTTTTTGGTTGTAATTGGATGAAATAATTGGGAAAATCTCTATGGACTTCTCTTAGCTCTACATGGATTTTGTGATGCATGGACAATTCATCTACCTAGAGGGAGTTCAACATCATGCTCATTTTTAGCTCATTACAGCAAAGCATTTCAAACGGGAGTTTAAGAATTGCTCACAAATCTTTGTCTTGCAATTGAACAAAGACAATGCAAGTCAACATCCCTCTAAAGTACCTAATGATTCAGCCTTGCCCTACTTGAGGATTACAATGATCTATTTCAGATGCCTACAGCCCTTCCCCCTAAGAGACAAGTGGACCACCCACTTGATTTAGAGCCCCATTCCAAGCCAGTAAACAAGCCACCTTACAAACTCTCCAAGTGTCAACATGAAGAGGTTGCAAAGAAAGTCAAGGAGCTATGGGAGATGGGTTTCATTGAGCCAAGTTCTTCCCCTTATGCATCCCATGTCTTGTTAGTCAAGAGAAAAGATGGCTCTTTCCACATGTACATCGACTACAGATACTTGAACAAAATCACAGTGAATAACCGTTACCCCATCCCATGAATTGCTGACTTGCTAGATGAGTTAAAAGGGACATGCTTTTTCACTAAGATTGACTTATGCTCTGGCTACCATTAGATTCATATGAGGGAGGGAGATGAGATCAAAACAACCTCTAGGATTGATCGTGGGCTTTATCATTTTCTAGGGATGCCTTTTGGGATGACTAATGCCCCTGCCACATTTCAGAGCCTCATGAACAAAGTCCTTCCACCCTTTCTGTTCAAGTTGTGCTCCTTTTCTTTGATAATATCATCATTTATAGCAAGTCACCAAAGGAGCACTTGGCACATGTTAGAAAAGTGTTTGACATATTGAGAGTGTTAAGAGAGCGAGAGAGATAGTGTAGAGGAACGGAGATCTCAATCATGCTCTCTATCTTCCATTCATTATTCCATTGTTCTTCTCCACTTACTAAAGAGTAAGTTATACACTAGGTTTCACTAACCAAGACTAACTTTGGTTAGGTCACACTGACTAACTCGACTTACTGAATGACCAACACATATACAACACTGGACATAGCTAAGGTACTGTCGGTCACACACAAGACAATGAGCTTTAAGTCTCAACACTCCCCCTCAAGCTCAAGAAAAAACTTGTATACCAAGTAGCTGTCGGAAGTGGCTAAATGTATATTTACCGAAAGACTTGGTAAAGATATATGCTACCTACTCATCCATCTTCACATGCATAAGGTCTACTTTCCTTGCAAGAACCATCTCTCTAATAAAATGGTAGTGTACCTCAATGTGTTTAGTCTTGGCATGATACACTAATATACTACTAAGATTGTTGCATAACAATGTCATTGGAGCATCCACTTGCATGTCCAAATCAGCCATAAGCTTGAGTAGCCATGTAATCTCACATGCTGCTAATGCAGCACCCCTGTACTCTGCCTCAATGCTAGACAATGCAACCGTTGGTTGCTTCTCGTTGCTCCAACTGATCATTCCACTTCCAAATCCAAAGGCATAACCACTTGTAGATCTACGATCATATGAGCATCCTACCCAATCCGCATCTACGTAACTAATGAGTTTCAGGACCTCATCCTTCTCATAGAACAACCCATGATCTACAGTGGACTTTACATAATGGATATTACATGTAACAACATCCGAGTGTGGCTTCTTAGACTTCTACATGAACTAACTTATTAGCCCAATAGTATAACTCAAATTATGCCTGGTGATGGCTAAGTAGATCAAGCTCCTAACCATCTACATGTACATAGTCACATCATCAATTTCTGCTCTAGTGCTAATGTCCAACTTGACATTTCGATCAAGAGGTGTATCTAGTGGTTTACATTTATCCATGCCATATTTCTTTAGCATTTCCATGGCATAGTGTTTCTACATTAGCCATAAACCATTTTCAGCCTTGATCACCTCAATATCCAAGAAATACTTCAGTTCACCTAAGTCTTTCATGTCAAATTCAGATTTCAGCATCTACATAGCATGATGTATCCAAAAGTCATTATCACATGTGATTATCAAGTCATTAACATAGATAACCAACACTACTTCCCTTTTGTAAATAGATTATGATCATCCTTGCCAACCGTGAATCCCAAACTCTGCAAGTAATTATTGATATTTTCATGCCAGGCTCTCGAAGCCTGCTTCAACCCATATAGTGTCTTTTTTAGCTTGCATACATAATGCTGAAAATCAGGATGTACATACCCTTCAGGGCTGATCCATATAAACATCCTTTGCTAAATCACCATTGAGAAACACATTCTTGACATCCATCTACTATAATTTCCATCCTTTAGCAGCAGCCAATGCAATTAGTGCTCTTATGGTTGCCATCTTGGCAACATGGCTGAATTTTTCCTCATAGCCAAATCCATATTGCTGAGCATATCCTTTAGCCAACTAGCACTACTCGATTCCCCTCTCTCATGAGGCAGAATGTACCTATTTTTCCTAGTGCTAGGCATACACACTGTTGGAATACCAAGCTCATTATCTAGACTGTCAACTGAGTCATAGCCTGAAGTCATCATGCCAGGTGTCATCATACCAAATGTATCCTCAATGACTTTTTCTTTCCCTTTGTTTTCCATCACATCATATCTCCCCCTCATAACATAGTGGTGTCAGTGGATAGTGAGCTAGAGCTCTACAATCTCCCTATCCATGGAGATATCGTCATACCACTACGGCCAGTCACTATAGCACTTTGTTGCAAATCAGCTGTAGAAACATGTGTAGAAGGCATATCTGATGGAAGTGCAGCTAGTGATGCATACCAGGAGGCCATCTCATCAAAGATAACATCTCTGCTAACTAGTCTCCCAAGTAGAGGGATCATAGTATTTATATGCCTTATTTTCCTACGAATAACCAATAAAGACACACTCATATGATTTTGGATCTAGCTTCTTCCTCTTCTCATCAGGGATGTGCACATAAGCATGACAGCCAAATACTTTCATGTGATTGATATCAGGCTTGTAGCCATACATCTTCTCAAATGGTGTCATATCATGAATACCTACAATGGGAGTCCTATTCAAGAAATACATGGCTATCATAATAGACTCATCCCAATAATAGAGCAGCATACTCTTCTCATTCATCATTGCTAGAGTAGCTTCCATCAATACATTGTTCTTCCATTCAGCTACCCCATTTTGCCGAGGAGTGAAGCTCCAAGTAAGCTGCTTATGTATGCCATTTTCAACCAAAAAACTATCAAACTCATTTGATATATACTCTCCACTACTATCAGATCTCAAACAATAGATATAACTATCAAATTACTTTTCAATCTAGAACTAATGGCAATGATCGTGTACTATTTCTTACATGCATGACAAATGGCTGACAAGTGGCAACCTCCACTGTTTACCAAACTGGCAAGCATCGCAAACATGACCAACATCTGTATATTGAAACTTGAGTAAACCTATCAATAAGCTATTTCTTTTGGATCATTTTCAGGCACTAAAGATTAACATGTCCCACTCTCTTATGCCATGTTTCCAAGTCTCTAACTTTTCCAGAGCTATGGGAAAACATGGCTAATTTCAACTGTGGCAAAGTGGCATCAAGAGTAGACATCTTGCCATTCCTATGATCGTGAGCAAACAATTTGCAGTCATTACCAAAATCTTCAAAGAAACATCCATGCTTGTTAAATCAAACATGCAAATTCTACCTAGTCATCTAACCAATAGACAATATAATTTTAGTAATTGATGGGACATGTAGTACATCATGTAAGTTCTTCTTCTTGCCATCATGGATTACCAGAGGTACTTTGCCTTTATATTCTATGTTGTGCTGCGTGTCAACCCCTATGTATACATAGCCATTCTTCTCAGGCACCATATCTATAAACCAGTCACCATGAGGTGTCATATGATTTGATGCCCTTGAATTAATGTACCAAATTGCATCCTCATGAGACTTCTCAGTAGCCCTGTCTTTCACATATGTTATGGTAAACAATCTATCCCCATATGCATCTTCTACCTCACTAAACGATGCATAATGTCCATGTTGTTTGCCTCTTTGATTGCCCTACTTCTTCCAGTAGTCCTTGGCAATATGACCATACTTTCCATAGTTGTGAAAATCCTTATCCTTATTAGGATTGTCAAATGGATGCTATTGCTGATAAGAGCCTCTACCTCTAGGGCTAGATCTCCCCTTGCCTTTGAAATTTCCACCTCCTTTTGCATTTGAACCCTTCTACTTATTGTGACCATAAGATACATTTTGCTAGCCTCCTTTTCCAGAACCATAACCTCTTCCATGGTTGCCATGGCCACTTTGATGCGAATAAAAGACAACGTCCTTGCTCTTGGAACTACTAGAGCCTATAGCCAAGCCAAGTTTAACTTCCTCATGAATAAGTAATGCAACCAGCTCATTGAAGTTCGGCATTTCAGTCTGCATAGAGATGGAAGTATCAAATTGCTTATATTCAGATCCCAAACCATTTAATGTCATTGCAACCATGTCTTCATCCTCAACCAGTGTGCCAATGGATGCCAAGTGATCCGCAATAGTCTTATACTCTGTGACATAATCCTATATAGATTTGCCTTTTCTCTCCATGTTATTGAATTTATGTTTTAATTGTATCTTCCTGGCACTGGTAGTTGTGACATACTATCTGATCAATATGTTCCATGCATCTATTGCTGACTTGCAGTTCACGATCTGCATTACCATAGAATCTGAGATACACAAAGAGAACCAGTGTAGCACCTTGCAAGCTCTTTTCAACCAAGCTTGATGCGCTCCGTCTGTGATCAAGTGTAGGATTCCTCTTTGGAATTTCAAGTTCAGCTTCAACACTTATCACCAAGTCCGAATATCCTTTACCTATCAAGAAGTTCTCCATGTGGAACTTCCATATGGCAAATTTATTGCTATCAATGTTTTTCCCCCACCATATGGGTTATGTTGTCGGTTTTATTTGAATTTTCCTTGTTGCAAAAAATGCATGACTTCCTGCAAGCCAACAAGTCTAATTGACCAACTCTAGTCTTTGACTATTTATGATAATTTTTTGCAATAAATTCACTACTGAAACTAGAGTATTTCAGCCCCTTAACATCTCAATTCCACCCACAAACATGTGGCATAACCTGTAGGTACATCAGTCAATACATAGACCATGTAGGTGCTTTAACACTGTCTCATGCAACCTTATTGCAGTCAAGCAAACATGCAGTCTTGTCAAGATTGTGGGAGAGAAGGAAGGAGTCTCTCTTGAAGCTTTCTTGCTTGCACAATGGGGGAAGACACACAAGGGTGGAGGCTGAAAACAGTTTTCCTCTTCTTAGTTGTGTAAGCCAAAAGAACTCAAGTACAAAGAAATAGAAGAACCCTCTATATGGGTCTCAAACCAAACTCAACTAACTAAGGTGGCATACTAACTGAGCCACGAACTAGAGTAGATAAGGATAGCTATCATGTAGCTATTATTCATGGGCGGTGTACCAACCGCATCTGCAACTAACACGTCGGTGACATAAATGCACAACGGTCACCCTGGCGTATCACGAGTGGAGCTCGATATCTCAACACTCCCCCTCGAGCTCAATCCCAATTCCTGCACACCAAGCAGGTCTCTGAACTTGCGCAACTTCTCTGCGCCCAATGCCTTTGTGAATATGTCAGCTACCTGATCCTCTGTGCTGACATAAACTAGATCAATAAGACCTAGTAAAACCCTCTCTCGCACATAGTGATAATGCACCTCAATGTGCTTTGTTCTAGCATGATAGACTGGGTTATTTGCCAAGTGTATACTACTCATGTTGTCACAATAAATGACAACTGGCCCATCTGTAGACTGATGCATATCATAAAGTAGCTTATGCAACCAAGCTACCTCACATGCAGCCATTGCTGCACCCCTGTACTCAGCCTCTGTGCTCGACAAGGCAACTGTAGGCTGTTTCTTGCTGCTCCAAGTGACTGCAGCACTCCCAAAAGAGAATACATATCCACTGGTAGATCGTCTATCAGAAATACTACCAGCCCAATCAGCATCAGTGTATCCATGCAACTGTATCTGAACCCCAGTCTCATAAAATAGTCCACACTGCAATGTGGACTTCACATACCTAAGTATGCGTCTAGCCGCATCCAAATGTGGTTTCCTTGGAGCCTGCATAAACTGACTTACCAATCCAACAGCATAGCTCAAATCTGGCCTGGTAATAGTCATATAAATCAAACTTCCTACTATGCGTCTGTACATAGTAGGGTCTTCTAGAAGCTCACCTGCATCTGTGCTCAGCTTCACATTTTGCTCCAAAGGAACTGAAATAGGCTTACAGCCTGTCATCCCATATTTGGTCAGCATGTCCAATCCATACTGCCTCTGCAATAGCTGTATCCCACTTGGTGATCTAATCACCTCAATGCCCAAGAAATAACGCAGCTCTCCCAAATCCTTCATCTCAAACTTCTGCTTCAATAGCATTTTCACATGAAGGATATCTTCATCACTGTCACCTGTCATAATCAAATCATCAACATAAATGACAAGCAGCATAATACCTTTCTCTGTTTTTCTCACATAAAGTGAGAAATCTGCCTTGGAAATCTGAAAGCCAATAGTGACAAGATACTGTCCTATCTTGTCAGACCATGCTCTAGGTGCTTGCTTCAAGCCATACAAGGCTTTCTTCAACCTGCAAACAAACTCAGGATGAACAGCATGCACATAACCTGGTGGCTGCTCCATATAGACCTCTTCTTGCAAATCACCATGCAAGAAGGCATTCTTTACATCCATCTGATGTAAAGACCATCCCTTTGATGCAGCCATAGCAATGACTGCTCTTACGGTTGCCATCCTTGCAACCGGACTAAATGTTTCTTCATAGTCAATGCCATATGTTTGTGCATACCCCTTGACTACTAATCTTGCCTTGTATCTGTTCACAGAACCATCAGCATTGTGCTTCACCTTATAAACCCACTTACAGCCAATTGCATTCTTACCTTTAGGCAAAGGTACTAACTCCCATGTAGCATTTGCTTCCAAGGCATCCATTTCTTCATCCATGGCTTTCTCCCATTTTTCTTTTCCCATGGCTTGCTCAAAAGAAGTGGGTTCTGGTTCCTGTATCACCTTGACCATATATGCATAGTGAATGGCTGTAAATCCATCATATTTCAGCCTATCCACAGGATACCTAGCTCTCGTAGACCTGCGCAAAGTAGGTTCACTCCCAGGTGCTCTCAAAACATCCCTGGTCTTCCTTACTCCAGGTGTAACAATAGAAGGAATACCCAACTCATCATCAATGCTCTGCTCTGAGCCACTGGATTCACCATCCACATAAGAGTGACCTGCATTCACATCAAACATGGGCTGATCAACTTTCTCTTTTCCTTTTCGTGATACCTGCATACCACTATCTGCATTGCTTTGAGAAGAATCTCCTGATCTCAATCTGCCTGTCCATGGCGAAGAATGTGAACCACTGCTAGAGGACGCTCCAGGTCCACTAATATTTTGTGACTGCTGCTGTGAATTTTGTGCAGCATTACCATTTTGTGCATCTACATCATCAATCACATTTACTGGTTTATACCAGCTACTCATCTCATCAAAAACAACATCTCTGCTCACTGTAAACTTACGAGTAGAAGGGTTATAGCATCTATACCCTTTTTGCTGCAGAGAGTAACCAATAAAGATGCACTTCTCAGCTTTTGGATCCAACTTGGATCTCAGCTCATCTGGCACATGTACATAGGCAATGCAACCAAAAATTTTCAAATGAGAAATATCTGGTTTCCTACCAGTATACCTCTCCTCTGGAGTCATTCCATGTATTGCTGCAGTGGGAGTCCTGTTCATTATGTAGACTGCTGTAGCAACTGCTTCAGCCCAATAAAAATCTGGCAAGTCTTTTTCATTGAGCATGGCACGAGATACCTCTCCAATATGCCTGTTTTTCCTTTCTGCAATTCCATTTTGTTGTGGGGTATAACTGCATGAATATTGCTGCTTTATGCCATGCTCCCGCAAGAACTTTGCAAACTCATTTGAGAGGTACTCTCCCCCTCCATCTGACCTCAGGCATTTTATTTGCAGACCTGTTTCTTTTTCAGCCATAGCTTTAAGGGTTTTGAAATGCCCAAAAACTTCACTTTTCTTTTTCATAAAATACACCCAAACTTTTTTGCTATAGTCATCAATAAAAGTGACAAAATAATGACAGCCTCCAAGAGATGCAGCTTTAGTAGTCCACACATCAGAGTGGATTAAATCCAATGGCTTCTCACTCTCTTGAACATGTCTAGGAAATGGTTTCCTTGCATGTTTTCCAAACTGACAGGCTTCACATACCTTATGCATTTCTGCAACCTTGAATTTGGGCAATCCTGCAACAATATTTTGGGCCTGCATTGATTTAAGTCGCTGTACATTAACATGACCAATGCGTTTATGCCAGATATCAATATCTGCAACTACACCGGTCCCATGTGCAAACATTGCTGCACTCAATTCAGACATGTCTGCATCCAATGTAAACATTCTGCCATTCTTCTTTCCTTTTGCTATCAAGCGACCTTTATTTTTCATATCCTCAACAAAGCATCCATGAGGATTAAATCTGACCTGCAAGCCCTGTTCAACCATTTGACCAACTGAAACCAGATTCTTGGTGATATTCGGGACATGAAATACATCGGACAGGTATTTCTTTTTCCCACCCTGCATAGACAAGGGAATTTTTCCAATCTGCACAATAGGATGTGCAGTATCATCACCAGTCTCCACAAATCCTGGTTTTTCCATTTTCTTTGCATCCTCCATCCATTCTGCATGACCTGTCATGTGGTTTGATGCACCTGAGTCAACATACCATACATCATTGCTTTCTTCTGCACTTGTCATAGAATTGTTCATGTGCTGCACCATGAACAAATGCTCATTTCTGTCATCACCCTGTCTACTAAAAGATGCATAATTCCCTTGTTGCAGTTTTCCATTCATGATGTCATTCTGCTTTTTATAGCAGTCTTTAGCCATATGACCCATTTTACCACAGTAGTAGCATTCAACATTACTGTTTGCATTTTGGCCTCTTTGCCATCCACCACGACCTCTTTGGCTCCCCCTGCCTCTAGAGTTACCACGTCCTCCTCCATAGGACTGGTTTTCTTGAGTTTGCTGCATATTCTGATTTCTGCCACGGCCTCCAAATCGGCCTCCTCTACCTCTGCCTCTACCTCTTCCAGCATTTGAGTAGAAGACAGCTTCTTTTGAAGTTCCTCCTGAAGAAGATGCACCACCATTTCTCTGTTCCTCAGAAATTAGAAGAGCAATCAACTCCTCAAAATCAGGAAATCTTTCACGAACTGAAATGGATGTCCGAAACTGTGCATAATCCTTTCCTAGACCATTCAAGGTCACGGAAACTAAATCATCATCTTCCACTGGTGACCCAATGGAAGCAAGTGCATCTGCAATCTTCTTCACCTTCATGTGGTAGTCGTTGATGCTCATACTTTCTCTTTGCACATTATGCAACTCTTGCTTGAGCTGCATTTTCCTGGCTTGCGTATTTGTGCTATACATTTTTGACAAAGTATCCCATGCCTCCTTTGGCGTACTTGCATCCTGAATATGCACAATCATAGAGTCTGAAATACTGATAGACAGCCAATACATAACTTTCCTGGCTCTCTCATGCCATGTTTTAAATGCCTGCATTTGTTGTTGATTGGGAACATCAGGAAGAACTGGTTCTTCTTCATTTCCTGCAACAAATTCCCAATATCCTTTTCCCATAAGGAAATTCGTCATTCTAAACTTCCATGCCTGGAAGTTGTTCTTGTCAAGCTTTTCAGTGACAATCTGTGAAAGAGAATCAGATGCCATTACAGAAGACTGCAAAAAATTCTGTCACTGCAAAAACCACAGCTTCAGCCTCACAAGGGCAAATCTGCAAAACTGGCGAAAGTGGTATTTGACCACACAGTCACTTCCTAGTGACGATTTTGCATAAACAGGAACCAAGGATGATTCTGAAACTCCCAATGTCTCTGCGCACAAGCATACGATGCAATTTCTACAGTAACTTTTCACCGACCTGTAGAACAGTGGTCGCACAGCATAAAACTGAGCCTTTTCTTGAGTGCGTGCAGAAAACTTCCATCTGCAAAACAGGCCCCGAAATGGCCTCAAATCAAAAAAACAAGGTCGCCGAGGGCTAAAGCCCTCACCCGCAGCATATACTGCCCTCTTGCTTCATCGCGAAGGGCGTCTCAACCTGAGACAATGCACTCCTGCAATTTCCGGCTGTGCTACCTGCAGAGATTTGCTCCCAAAACAGGAAATGAAAGCAACGCTGCTCCTCTTACCAGACCACCGCGAGCTTGGCTTGCTTTCTTGAGCTCCTTACCACGAACAAGGCTCTGATACCATGTCAAGATTGTGGGAGAGAAGGAAGGAGTCTCGCTTGAAGCTTTCTTGCTTGCACAATGGGGGAAGACACACAAGGGTGGAGGCTGAAAACAGTTTTCCTCTTCTTAGTTGTGTAAGCCAAAAGAACTCAAGTACAAAGAAATAGAAGAACCCTCTATATGGGTCTCAAACCAAACTCAACTAACTAAGGTGGCATACTAACTGAGCCACGAACTAGAGTAGATAAGGATAGCTATCATGTAGCTATTATTCATGGGCGGTGTACCAACCGCATCTGCAACTAACACGTCGGTGACATAAATGCACAACGGTCACCCTGGCGTATCACGAGTGGAGCTCGATATCTCAACAAGTCTGACATGTGTAAATTTTTAGTGATGACCAACAGCTAATTTAAAGCCAAAACTGAGGTGTACATAAGTCATAGATGCTCCAAAACTTCATAGACATCTGCTAGTGCATGTTGCAGTCCAAATATGACCATATAGGCACAAATTAGTGCATAACTAGCAAGTACAAGTGTCAAAAATCCTGTTCACAAATTGCAATCAACAAATACTCAGCAAAGAAAAGTTTATCGAGCTCCAAAATGTCTTCAAATAAGTTCATTCATTTGTTTTAGTGTGTCGGGTTCAATACATGACCATACATACAACCATAAACACTATATCTTCAAAGAAGCAATGTCATGGACTGCATTCCTTACTTGTAACCAACCAAGACACTTTAAATGCATTGTTTTTCTGCTCTAGACTTCACTTTTTAGTAGCATTCAATGTTTGTCTTAATGCTTTGGACATTGACATATCCCAAGCCATATATTTGATAGGGATCAATCAATGTCATGTAGTGCTTCACAAAAAGACCATGCTTGCTACTCACAATCTTGTAATAGTTTTTAGCTTGAGAAGGACTTACAGATCTGAATGTTTTTACCTCCAAAATTTAGCTTCAAGACTCAAAAGTCAATACATATGTCCTTTACGATGTATATCTACTTCAATTAGTGTTTCTGTGTATGTTAGGGAGCTTCAACCTCTAACCAAAGCCACGTATGTGTTGTATGCTATCTATGCATAGTAGTTCAAGTCTTTTCCAAGATCTCTATACTTGTATTTCAATTTATATCTCTTCCCCCAGCCAAGCATTGGTTTGTCAAGCCTTCAAAGTACCATCTAATGTACGCATACAAGCACTAGACCACACCATAATCACCTTATGTGATGGATTTCAGTCAAATGAGATAGCCTGAGTAACTGACAGGTCCAGAGGTTGCTGCTGCTATGTTGTTTGTATAGCTAATGATGATAATGCACCCTTACAAGTGCTTAAGGAAGCCTTAGCAAGCTCCAAAACAAGCTACAGACAATGCTTCAACAATGGCAAACTCAATGTCTCAATGCATACGTATCAAGAAACAATGGAGGGCTACTTCTCTTCTTAGATACCGTAGCCTTCAAGTTCTTCAATTCTTCTTCATAGCCTCCTACTCTAGAGAGTTCACCTAACATGACTCTGATACCATGTTAAGAGAGAAAGAAAGAAAGAAAGAAAGAAAGAAAGTTATGTTAACATCTTCTAAAGACCAAAACTGGCCTATGAGACAAACTGTGATACAACTGATGAGATCCAACTATCCAAAATAAAAGTGCTGAATGAAAAGCTAAAAACTGGAAACTGAAAGTACGGTGCTGTGAGTGTGATAAGTGTCGTGTATGTGTATGTGCGTATGTAGCTCTGGTACTCCAGATAATGGCTACAAAAGGGGAACAAATGTCGGTTGTGATAGGGGAACAACTGTCGGCTATGATAAAGTGGTGCGATGTGTATATGTAACAGATGCAGGGAGATATACTATCCTGGGATGTAGTAGCAGTCGTCGAAGTCGCTAATAGCAGGTGATCCCTCCTAGATGTAGGATGTGGTACATCGGCGGTGGAGAAAGAGCAAACTGGAGATCTGAGATCCAATGTGTCGAGTGTCGTCGGATCTCAGTCTACTGTCGATGTAAATCAAGAATCCTCCGGATCTCCTATCGGTGTGGCTATGGGGTCCGAAACCCACGGATCCTCTTGCGGCATCGGGTACGCTGGTCCTCAGCCTGCTGTAGTGTGAGCTCGGAGGTCTGGCTGGAGGCTGGTACAGTAGCTCTCACTCTATCTATCTGAAAGAACTGTGTAATAGTCATCTGGGTGGGTCCCTCTCTGACTGGGACCCGCTGTGTGCTCTGCTCTCTGATGTGCCATGCCTCTCCCAGAAAACGGCCAAATGATCTCTGATCCATATCAGTCATACATCCCTGAAGTGAGCTGCTCAATGTGTATCTAGATCTCAACTATGAGTATGCCGGGCATCTGAGAACAAAATGCTCCTCACTCTCCACCTCTGATCTGCAAAGGGGGCATATCCTCTCCTCCCGTGGGATGCCACTGGCTCTACCACTCTCAATCATAAGCTGATGTGATGATACTCTGAGCTGTCCAATAAGAACTCTCAATCGATGTGGCATATAGATCTGCATATATCTCGGAATTTCTATGAATCCCTGCTCTAATATGCTCAAGAACTGTGTATAATAATGTGCCATCTTCGATGGCAGTGGCTGTGCAGGGCTGACCCATGTCCTCTGTATATAAATATGCCATATCTCCTATCTGATGACTCTGTTCCTCTCAGAGGGAGAGAGGGTGTAAGTGGAAGCCTGAGTATCATATAGAAGAGGTGGGAGTCTATCAATGTCCAGCCCATGTCTGTCAAACCAAGCTCTAGTATGTGCATACCATGACGTGGTATCCCCTGCTCGAGCCATCTCCTGAGATGTCATATATGCTCTGTATGCAATGCGATCTCTGTCCATATCCTGAAATCTGTGTAGGAAGCAGACTGTCTAAAATAATGCCTCGACTAGCATGGGCGCTGTGGCTAGCTCTACTCGCACAATGTCATGAGAGAGAGAGAGAGAGACTGTAAAACCTCACGGAATCCACCGTTGTCGTATTGCTGCGCATTCGAGGTGTGAAATCCACCCAAAAGTTGTGTGTGCGATTTGATACTTTGTATATATTTAGTTGTTGTGATTATACTTTTGTTCTGCGTAGGTAGTATAGTGAAGACGGTTTGGAGCAAGAGGAATTTATCAATAATGCTCTGACATTACTTCCAACCATCAAGAATTAATCAACAAGTTGGCTGCTAGCAGTCAAGCTCCAGTAGAGAATTGTGATGCAAAAACTCCACCTTCAGATAAGCAGGATGATGTGGGACTAAAGTCTCAGGATGTGCCTGCTAGATGCTCTGGCTTTGCTATCAACCATCAGACTAATCAAACCTCAGATGGTCCATTAACCAACATTGTTGATCCTAATGTTGATTCATTCTCAAGTGGGGCTAAAGCTGATGACAAATTAGCTAATGGTGAAAGTTTCACTTACTTGAACCACAGTACTTTAACCAAACTTAGAGATTCACTGAGTGTGGAGAACTTGAAATCATTGAAGGATGAGCCTATTCTCTTGCATATGAGATTCAATGATACTGAGAGAGAGATGGGTAGAATGGAATGTGATCTCTCACATACTAGCACAATGTGTTCGATGGAAGATGTTCCACCTTTAACAAAAGGTGCACAGCAATCAGCAAATACACACCCATTGCTAGTTTCAAGTATCTATAATCTTTCTAGTTTTTTTTAGTAGCAAGATTGACTATACAGGGTGAGAATACACAGTGTAGAGAGCTTGATGCAACAGAACATTCAATCTGTATGCTTTCGCAATGTCTCATGAAACAGTGGATTGAAGTATCAGCCAAGAAGCATTTGCAGAGGCAGAATACTACTGACAAGGTTGTGGATACATCAGATTTGTCTGTAGTCACAGAAACTGTGAAACGTTGTTTGAAAAGTGGCAGAGTAGATGATTACAATGCCTTATCATCATTGGAGACCGGATTATCAAGCTCGAAGTTGAAAAAGCTTCTGGAAGGAGCGTGCTTTTGGCGTTACGAGAGGCCCACGAAAGGGAAAATTAGTCGGTTATTTTTAAAAAAAGCAGAAAGGAAGTCGCTTTACTGGTTCAAAAGGGCGACAGTTTTTGTTAGAGGGCAAAATGTCATCATCTCGCATAATGTCGGCAGGCCTCATACTTGTTGCTTTCTGTTTGGTTGGTGCCTGGGTTCTGAAAATTTCTGAACCAGAAATTGTGGAGGCACTTGTCCGAGAATTGCTCTCAGAGCTGTAGACACTTCAGGCCTCAGATATTGTAATGACTTATGCGCTCAGAAAGGACTGAAGTTGTGTTTATGATTCAGAAAACAATGTGACTACGGCTGCTTCTTAGAAGTGCTGTTGTCTCTCCCTTTGTAATCGCCGTTAGCGCCACAGTGCTTTGCTCATCCTATCAGATTTTGTTGAAACGCATTTCGTTTTGGTGGTACAAATGTTATAATTGCTCAAGAGTCAGCATGGCTTCTGCAGGAAAAAGTTATCGATCGGAGGGCAGCGATAAGTGCATCGACATCTATGATGAAGAAAAAGCCCAAGAGAGGTTTTTCTAAATTGTCTGGTGGTGTTGCTATTCTGAAGATTGGTGGGGCTAGTGAGGTGGAAGTTAGCGAAAAAAAAAAATCGTGTGACAGATGCATAGAATGCAACAAAAGCTGTGTTGTTGATGAGGGTATTGTGCCAGGTAGTGGTGTTGCTTTGTTATATGCCTCAAGGGAGCTGGATAAGCTCAAATCTGCCAATTTCGACCAAAAGATTGGCATTCAGATCATTCAAAATGTCAACAAACTTCACGCAGGCTTGAAGGTTTGTGCCATCAAAGCTCCAGGCTTCGGGGAGAACAGAAAATTTTATCTACAAGACGTTTCCATACTCACTGGGGGGGTAATTCCTTTGGGTGCAGACTGTTTTCGGAGATTACTGCATTGAGCAACTTCTTAGACTGCATCTGAATGACATTAATCTATAATCCAGTAGCATTAGTGTGCTGAAAGAAGCAAAAACAGAGTTTTTAGATCTCTGTGGGAACCTTAGCTCTTTCTTGGAGCAATGGAGGGGAAAGACTGTGAAACAGGTTGAAGAGCTCTTGGTGAAGAGATACAGTTTCCACACAGGATGGACCACAGTTCGTGATATTAGTAAAGAGACTATATTACAGTTCATGCCTCCTGATTGTAAACTCACTGATGGCAGTTCCTCACACATTATCAACATCCTGATGGCAAGATGCATGTACGTGGACAACTCTTACAAGGTGTTGGGTGGACTTGCTGTTGCTATTCCATCAACTGTGAAAACTGCTGAACTAGAAATCTCTGATATTGATCTTTTTGAAATAAATGAAACTTTTGCATCTCAATACACATACTGTCTATAAAAATTGGGGCTAAATCCAGAGAAAGTATATGTAAATGGTGATGCTTGAATCCGATAACTCTTATGTTTCTCACAAGAGCTCAGCTGGATACTTGTAGAATTATGATCTCTTATGTTGTACCTCCATCATAACAGAGCAACTTAGGAGAAAGCTTGTGCCTTTATACTTCTGGCTTCCTCCATAAGAAGCTTTTTATGGTCTTACTAGACAGCCTGAATCCAAGAAGATCATGATAGTGTTGTATCTTTGAATTCAAGATTTCTGCACACAATGTTTGAGGTCAAGGATCTACAAATGTAGCAGAATTAAAGTGGGTGGCCTAAAATCAGTGGACTGATTAGATTTGAAGTCATCTTGACTTTTGCAAACTTCATAGCAGTAATATAATTATTACTTGGTATCATTTTCTCGTGATTGATCTTCTATCCTGAAATTTGTCAAGGTCCTCTGTGGACGTGACTTTGCTTTCGAAAACCCTTCGACATCTTTGGTGAACCCGACGTGAAAGCGTCACAGAAATTTCAGGATGGGTGATACTTCAGCATCTATTTCAGCCTCTTCTACAATTCCAACTGTGTCCTCTACTTCAGCTCCATCAATGACTACTGGGTCAAGTACTTCAACAGATGATCTGAAGCAGATTTTGCAGAATATGTCCATGTATATGCAGCTTCAAAATCAGTAGACACAATTGTATATGCAACAACAGCAGCAATTGCATCAACAACAGTTGTCTCAGCAAAGACAACTATATTCGGAGCAGGAGAATGCAAACAGCACGACTAAGGCGATTGAAGCAGTTGAGAATGAGAAGAAGCTATTTGATGGCCATAATGTTTCAGCATATTTGAAGACATATGAGATCAAGATGGGATTTTTTGGAGTTCCAGTTGGACTTATGAGTAAGTACTTCCTTTGTCTTGTCACACCCGCCTTGAGGGCAAAAGTGACTGATCTTTTTATTCAAAATTCACATTGGCAAGATTTTAAGAAGGCCCTGAAAGAACGGTATTTCCTTGAGGACTTTGGGATGGCTACACGGCGGTCATTCCGAGAGTGGGTCTACATGCCAAACAATGGTTTAGCTGCTTCAGAGTTGATTCGAGAATTTGAAGAGAGGTATAGTTAGCTTGATGCCATTGAACAAAGAGCATTGGATGTTGAGAAAGTTGAGCTTTTCTTGCAAGCTGTTGATCTTGCTCTTCAGGAAGATAGCAGACATACATTGAGGCCAAAAGAAATTAAGGAAGGAGATTGGGTGTTGGTCTATGATAACAGTCTAGACAACTAGCATAGTGCTATCCCTAAGGTTTTTAAACAATGGTTTGGGCCTTATTTAGTGTAGCATGTCCATGACAATGCTACATATTCCTTAGCAAAGCTTGACAGTACGGACTTGCGGATTCATTGCCATCAAATACCAATCCAAACCCTAAGCCATCCTCATAGCCCAATCATAATATTCATAGACTTCCTACCATTGCAAATAATGTATCTAAAGCCAAACCTATAGTTTGTTACAAATGCGATCAACCTGGACATCTAGCACAGCCAATTGCCAATCGAAGAAACCACATGTCCATATCAATTATCTTGGAGCAATGGAAGATGAAGAACGTGAGGAAATGCCTGACTTTACGGAAGATGAGGACGACATTGCTACGGGTGATTCCGCAAAATTCATATTAAATTAATAAACGTTTATGAGTTTAGAGTGCGCACTCGTAATAAATTAAGGTTAGGATTTATTTCTAACCAGTTGATTTATTTATGTAGCTGAAGACTGCTAGATATTCACTTTTGTTGGTTTAATTGTATTATTTTACTAACGATTGTGAATGCTTCAGTTGATGTGTAGAGATAGCAGCAGTGGCGGAGGAAAGCATTGGAGGATAGCGAGTATTCAATTTATGGATTATATTTTGATAGGCGCTACGCCTATATTTTGTCACGCCTATTTATTGAGGCGTCGGTTATTTATTATTATTTTGTATGCGCATGGGCGCACGGTTATGTTATTTCTATTTGGACATTGTATTGGGCATGCCAGATTCTTTGGGCACTTGCTTTATTCCTATTTTTGTGTTAAAGAAAACTCAAAAGCTAAAAGCTTGCTATTTTGTAAATTGGGCTATTATTTGAGCTTGAAGATGAAATATACATAAAATACATGCTTTGTGGAGCGCTCACACAAGGCATGGGGGGAGATTACACCCAATTGGTCTCTTGCTCTTGTCGTTCATGCTTTTTACCTTGTAATTTGTGCAAAAAGTAGAGTTCTATTGTTCTTGGGGACCTTTCGGCATTCACTACGCGAGCGTACAGCATCCGATCTGCGCACCAATGGCCAACATCTCCTCGTCATACACATTCATTTGCATCTCCTTCTCATCAATCTTGCAGCTCTCAAATGCAATCACAACATGCTCTTGCTGCAATACTACACAATACCCACAGATTCGAGAAGGCAGACAAAGAGGGGGGAAAAAGTAAGCATATCCTTTAACTACTTGAAGCTATGATCAATAGTGGCATCCCAAAAGAATGATTCCTTTTTCAATTGATCAGTTAAGGTGCTGCAGTGGTGGCATAGTGCTTAATGAAGCATCTTTAGAATGAAGAGAGACTAAGGAAGCCATGCAATGAAGTGGTGGTGGATGGAGTGGGCTAGTCCCTAACACATTGCACCTTCTTTGGGCCAGATTATATGCCATTTTTCCTCACAATGCGTCCCAAGAACTCCACAGATGTTTGCATGAAGGTACATTTTCTCTCCTTAGCAAAGAGTTGATGCTCTCTTTGTTGGACTTCAAGCTCATTATCTTGTGTGTGATCGACAATACCTTAGCTTTGCCCAATTGTACATGCGTTGGACATTCAATACGTCAAGTTAGTCAGTGTGACCTTAGTCTTGGTTAGTAAAACCTAGTGTATAACTTACTCTTTAGTAAGTGGAGAACAATGGAATAATGAATGGAAGATAGAGAGCATGATTAGAGCTTCTTGAGGATCGCACGAAGCCTATGGGACTTAAAACGAATTGGTAGGATGCTTAGGATGCAGTCTCGACTTTGACCAAGAGGAGGATATGGAAGACCCGCCTACAAAATGGTTCTATGACATCGACACCGTCTTCTGCTCCTATGCCTGCTTCTATCCCTGTTATTTCTTCTCCTCCTCAGCCAGTTTCTTGGCCTATGCCAGTGCCTACTGTTTCCACTCCTCTTATTCCTCCTGTTCCACGACCGATGCCAGCACCTTCTGCTCCAAAACCATCCGCTCCATCGGTGCCTACCTCTCTTGATGACATAATCAAAGGCATAACGGATTTGACACTAGAGTCAGTTAAAGCGGAGTTGGTGGGAAAATTGAAAGAGCAGTTTGCTTTGACTGCGCCTACTATTTCTCCTAGTGCTCCTACTGCACCTAGGAGTGCTCCTACTGCACCTAGGAGAGATCGGAGATGTATTTGGTGCGATAGTACGGACCATCAACATTGCAGGGATTGTGAATCTTTTCAAGATGCAAGGAGGAAGAATTTGGTATTTTGGGGACAAGATGGTAAGATTTGGTTGACTGAAACAGGAGCTCCGTTTGCTACCAACTTTGGTAAAGGCGGAATGAAGAAGTTAGTGGATGACATGGCTGCGCGTACTTCTTATGTGATAGCTAGAGGAGATGCTTCTGCATATGGAGTCCTGATTGAGAAAGGATCAGAGAATCAGTCAGCACTATGGACTTATGCTATGGAAACTGCAAACAAGGGAAAAATTCAGCAGATTGTTTTGACTAGTGCAGGCTCTAGCATCAGATCTGAGACAGGTTGAGATTCGCCTGTTGACAGGTACTCTATTTATGCCTACTTGGCTAAATCTCAAGGAGCAGATGTACTTATTGAGGAGAAGCGTAAGAGGGATGAAGAAAATCCAAGTGCAGCTAAAAAAACTAGAGGGGGTGAGTTACTCCACCTACTGCAGGACCGTCTTTGAGACCAGGGCCAGAACGAGAGATGGAAGATGCTCAAAAGAGAGAAAAGAGGCAAGAGCCTAGAGAGAGAAAGCAGCCAGGATTTAGATTGATGTCCAATATTGAGACATCTACAGACATGAAGAAAATCTTTAATGACAAGATACTTGGCAGTGAGGTGACTTTCACTATTTCTAAGGTTTTGGGCATCTCAAAAAGAGAGTTTCAAGATCAGTTTCAAGAGGTCTTGAAGAGGAAAAGACATGCATTGCCTACTACTGATACACAGGGAGTTTTGATTGGGGAGTTGGATGAGGATGAGGATGAGGTTTTGGTTGAGAATGCTTCTGTTTTTCCGCAGATAGAGAAGAGGGTTCAGCCTATGCATTATGCTGAAACTGATGAGCCTGTCTTGATACCACGTAGTCACTTTTCATGGAGTCATTGGGCTAGGGCAACTACAGAGACGATGGCAAAAATTGGAGAGAAACAAGTGCCTTATGTTGCTTTGGTGGATCATGATTCAGAGATTAATCTCATAGTTCGTGGAGTTTATGAGAGTAACAGATGGCCTATGGATGTAGAGCATGGGTGGCGTATGAGAGCCGCCAATAACACTGTAGGTGATTTGTATGCTGCCTGTCCCAGTGTCAGGGTTTCTATTGGAGATGTAGAGGAGGATTTCCATTTCTTTGTGTAGGATTTATGCTCTTATCCCATAATTCTTGGACAGCCATTCATCACAGAGATGCGCATGGAAACAAAGGTAATGGATGATGGATCTGCTTATGCACGGATTCGCAGTAAAGATGGTATGAGAGCAGTTCAGTTTATGACTCTGTGTGTGAACCATGTTAGAAACAGGGATACTCTCAGAGATGCACCTTTGCCCACTGTGAGGGATTCGGGTTTTCATTAGGTACCGCCGTTTCGCGAGACGACGGTGGTACAGAGCAGAGGAGATTGGAGTTCTCGCCTCCTGGAAGCAGTGTTTTCTCCTCTGGTTTTGTTGGGATTTCAGCAAACAGTTGGATGAGCTATCAGAAGATTTCTAGGTTGCCTAGAGCTGCCAGGCAGTACATGTGCAGGAAGGAGAAAATTTTGAAAAATGCAGGAATTTTAGAGGATGATGAGCACATAGATGGGATGTATGACAGTATGATTTGTGCAGATACGATGGAAGAGATGGAAGATATGCTGAAAACTGATATGCAGAGTTGTCACAGTAATGTATTAGTGCAATCCCTAGATATGTTTCATGAAATTGCAGATTTTGTGTCACAGATTGAGTCAGAGGCTGAGATGATTCAGTAAAAAGTGTTGAGTGCTGAAGAAATTCAGCAAAAAGAGTTTCCGACTGATTATGATAAGCTTACAGAGACACAGAGGGCTGAAAATTTTCAGCCAACAGAGTTTACTACTGAAATATTTCAGCATCCAGAGTTTAGGGCTGTTCCTATGCAGTCCATAGAGTAGAGGGCTGAGGATATTCAGCCAATGGAGTGCAGAAATGTTGATTTATAGCAAGATTTGAGTAATGCAGAAGAGCATAATGAAGCCAAGGTTGACACGAAATACAAAACTGTGGATAAAAAGGTGAAGCCGGTAGCTGTACCGCTTCCACCTGAGAGTGATAAGCAAATACAGAGGGCTGCTAAACAGCCAATTTTGAGGAATTCGGAGAATATTGGCCATAAATTTTCAGCAGAGACTCTTGCTGAATTGAAAATTGGAAATGGTGATTTCTTGCTACCTATAGAGAAGCAATGCTTTTTGGAGATGCTTGAGCGACATGGAAGGGGGTTTGCTTTTTTCCTGCATGAGATTGGATGTGTGAAACCGGATATTGTTGCTCCTATGGTCATTTTTACTATTCCTCATATTCCATGGAATCTCCGACCTATTCGAGTGCCTAAGGAACACCTGCCAAAGCTGATTGATTTATTGAATGAGAAAATTAGGATGGGAATTCTTGAGCCTTCATCTACACCATACTCAAACAGGTGGTTTACGGTTCCAAAGAAGAATGGTACTCTCCGATTTATATAGGACATGCAGCCAGTAAACAGAGTTACTATCAAGAATGTTGGTATAGGTCCAGTTGTGGATGAGTTTGCAGAAGCATTTGCTGGATGTGCCATCCATTCTTTAGGTGATTTGTATTCGGGATATGATCAGTTTCAACTGGCTTTGGAAAGCAAGGACATAACCACTATGAGAACTTCTATTGGGCTTGTCAGGATGTGTACCTTGCCTGAAGGTGCCACTAATTCTGTTGCGCATATGATGAATGCCATGCATAAGGTCCTTCGTGATTATATACCTCAACTTACCATGCCTTTCTTGGATGATGTGCCCATTAAGGGGTGTGCAGAAGAAGAGAAGAATGAGAGTCTAAATGAGCAGGGATGCAGATACTTTGTGGCTGATCATATTTTAGCTTGTGAGAAGATTTTGGCCAGGTTAGAAGAAGTGAACTTCACACTTTCAGGGCAAAAATTTGTTTTTGGAGTGAATGAGGTTGTCATTATTGGACATATGTGTGGGTATTATGGTAGGAAACCCTCACCTGATAAGGTGGATGCTATAGGCAAGATTACGGAGTATTGTTCTACCACTTCAGAGGTACGGAGATTCATTGGAGCTTGTGTGTTTTATATTATTTGGATACCTCATTTTGCACACATAGCAGATTGTTTATATCAGCTGCTTTGAAAGGGGAAAAAATTCTATTGGGATGAGAGCCACACTAGAGCCATGCGGAAATTTAAGAAGTTATTGCAGATTGCTCCTACTCTCAGGAAAGCGGATTATAATTGCGGAAGACCTATTGTATTGACAGTTGAGACTAGTCCAATTGGCATAGGTTGGCCTGTGGGTCAAGATGATGCAGATGGAAACAGGTATGCTATTCGGTTTGGGGCGAAAGTCCTAAACGAGAGACAGAGGAGATATCCGCAAATCAAGAGGGAGTTACTGGGGATTGTTACGGCTCTCAAATGTGATAAGGAATACTTTATTGGAGCTTTTGTTGTGGTAGAGACAGATTGCTTGCCATTGATAGGTATCATTACGAGTTGCTCTACTTCGGATATAGCTATGCTGAGATGGATTGCATACATCAAGTCATTAAATCCAGAATTTAAACACATAGCAAGAAAGGATAATCCAGTGGCAGATATGTTGTTTAGAGCCAGATATGATGATGAGGAAAAACTACTTGCAGAAGAGGATGATGCAGAAATTTCAGCCGCTATGGTTGATCATGTTTGCCATGTCTATGATATTGTGGCTTTCATAGAAGAACTCTATGTTGGAGATTGGTTGCAGATTGGCAAGTACCTTAGTACACTAAGCAAAAGAGATGAATGGACAGATGAAGAGTTCAAGAAGATCAGAAGGAAAGCCTATGGTTATTTTCTCAAGGACGGATTTCTTTGGAAGCATCCGAAGAAAAGAGGTGGATTACCTTTGCGGGTTGTCTGCGATAGAGAGACACAGTTACAGGTGATGAGGGAGTTTCATGAGAGTCCTTGGGCTGGTCATAGAGGAGTGTGGGCTACTTATGAGAAAATTAAGGAGAAATATTGGTGGAAAGGCATGTATAGAGATGGTTCTCACTTTGTAGAGACATGCAGAGATTGCCAGATGTATTCGGTAGTGCGTCATCGAGATGAGCTTCATCCGACCTATCCACTATGCATTCATTATAAGTGGGTAATTGACTTGGTTACTATGCCTATGGGTCTATGGCAGATGAGATATATTGTTTTGGCTAGAGAGGATCTTACCAATCATGTTGAGGGCAGATCTTTGAGAACAAAGACCACTAGTGCAGTATGTAAGTTCTTATTGGAAGAAATTTTCTACAGGTATGGCTGTGTGGGTAAGATCACTGTGGATCGCGGTGAATTGGATGCAGATGAAGCTAGGGAGTTTTTCTCTCAACTAGGAATCAAGTTGGCTCTAACCACAGCAAACAATCCAGAGGGAAATGGGAAGAGTGAAAGAGGGCATCCGTCGATAGTGAAAGCATTAGCCAAAGCATGCAGAGGATGGATTGGAGAATGGCCGAGACTTCTACCATTTTCTTTGTGGGCTGGTCGTATGACTCACAGTGTTACCACAGGATATATGCCTGCAGAGTTGATGTATGGTCAGAAACGGGTTATGCCGACTGAGACTTGTGCTTTGACTTGGTTAGTTTTACCTTGGCAGGAGGATTTGACGAGAGAGGAGCTCTTAGCTCTCCGGATTCGGCAGTTGGAGAGAAGACCAGAGGATATTCAGCTAGCTATTGACAGGTTGAAGGTTGCTAGACTAAGAAATAAGGACAAGTTTGACAGTAGGCATCACTTGCGGCCTAGAGCAATAGAAGAGGGAGACTGGGTATTAGTCTTTGATAGCAGCCTTGAAAATCAGCATACTGCACTTCGGAAGATGGTGAAAAGATGGTTTGGGCCGTATATAGTCAAACATGTCTTTGATAATGCAACATATGAGTTGACAGAATTGGATGGGACAGTGCTTAGAGTGCCTATTGCTGGAAAAAGAATCAAGATTTTCAAGAAAACAGATGATGAAGATTATGCATTGGAAGAATTTGCAAGAGAAGAGCAACGAGAAGAAACTCCAATGGAAGAGACAGATGATATGATAGATAATCTTGTTGATATACCAGAAATGCATAATGAAGAGATTGATCTGTTTGTGGATCTTGATGATAACAATCATGGGTAGTTGGCCCATCCGGAGGATGCACAGGATTAGAGGGGGTGGATGTCGTATTGCTGCGCATTCGAGGTGTGAAATCTACCCAAAAGTTGTGTGTGGGATTTGATACTTTGTACATATTTAGTTGTTGTGATTATACTTTTGTTCTGCATAGGCAGTATAGTGAAGAGGGTTTGGAGCAAGAGGAATTTATCAATAATGCTCTGACATTACTTCCAACCATCAAGAATTAATCAACAAGTTGGCTGCCAGCAGTCAAGCTCCAGTAGAGAATTGTGATGCAAAAACTCCACCTTCAGATAAGCAGGATGATGTGGGACTAAAGTCTCAGGATGTGCCTGCTAGATGCTCTGGCTTTGCTATCAACCATCAGACTAATCAAACCTCAGATGGTCCATTAACCAACATTGTTGATCCTAATGTTGATTCATTCTCAAGTGGGGCTAAAGCTGATGACAAATTAGCTAATGGTGAAAGTTTCACTTACTTGAACCACAGTACTTTAACCAAACTTAGAGATTCACTGAGTGTGGAGAACTTGAAATCATTGAAGGATGAGCCTATTCTCTTGCATATGAGATTCAATAATACTGAGAGAGAGATGGGTAGAATGGAATGTGATCTCTCACATACTAGCACAATGTGTTCGATGGAAGATGTTCCACCTTTAACAAAAGGTGCACAGCAATCAGCAAATACACACCCATTGCTAGTTTCAAGCATTTATAATCTTTCCAGTTTTTTTTAGTAGCAAGATTGACTATACAGGGTGAGAATACACAGTGTAGAGAGCTTGATGCAACAGAACATTCAATCTGTATGCTTTCGCAATGTCTCATGAAACAATGGACTGAAGTATCAGCCAAGAAGCATTTGCAGAGGCAGAATACTACTGACAAGGTTGTGGATACATCAGATTTGTCTGCAGTCACAGAAACTGTGAAACATTGTTTGAAAAGTGGCGGAGTAGATGATTACAATGCCTTATCATCATTGGAGACCGGATTATCAAGCTTGAAGTTGAAAAAGCTTCTGGAAGGAGCGTGCTTTTGGCATTACGGGAGGCCCACGGAAGGGAAAATTAGTTGGCTATTTTCAGAAAAAGCAGAAAGGAAGTCGCTTTACTGGTTCGAAAGGGCGACAGTGTTTTTTAGAGGGCAAAATGTCATCATCTTGCATAATGTCGGCAGGCCTCATACTTGTTGCTTTCTGTTTGGTTGGTGCCTGGGTTTTGAAAACTTCTGAACCAGAAATTGTGGAGGCGCTTGTCCGAAAATTGCTCTCAGAGCTATGGATGCTTCAGGCCTCAGATATTGTAACGACTTATGCGCTCAGAAAGGACTGAAGTCGTGTTCATGATTCAGAAAACAACGTGACTACGGCTGCTTCTTAGAAGTGCTGTTGTCTCTCCCTTTGTAATCGCCGTTAGCGCCGCAGTGCTTTGCTCGTCCTATCAAATTTTGTTGAAATGCATTTCGTTTTGGTGGTACAAATGTTATAATTGCTTGAGAGTCAGCATGGCTTCTGCAGGAAAAAGTTATCGATCGGAGGGCAGCGATAAGTGCATCGACATCTATGATGAAGAAAAAGCCCAAGAGAGGTTTTTCTAAATTGTCTGGTGGTGTTGCTGTTCTGAAGATTGGTGGCGCTAGTGAGGTGGAAGTTAGCGAAAAAAATAAATCGTGTGACAGATGCATAGAATGCAACAAAAGCTGCTGTTGATGAGGGTATTGTGCCAGTAGTGGTATTGCTTTGTTATATGCCTCAAGGGAGCTGGATAAGCTCAAATCTGCCAATTTTGACCAAAAGATTGGCATTCAGATCATTCAAAATGTCAACAAACTTCGTGCAGGCTTGAAGGTTTGTGCCATCAAAGCTCCAGGCTTCGGGGAGAACATAAAATTTTATCTACAAGACGTTTCCATACTCACTGGGGGGGCAATTCCTTTGGATGCAGACTATTTTCGGAGATTACTGCATTGAGCAACATCTTACGACTGCATCTGAATGACATTAATCTATAATCCAGTAGCATTAGTGTGCTGAAAGAAGCAAAAATAGAGTTTTTAGATCTCTGTGGGAACCTTAGCTCTTTCTTGGAGCAATGGAGGGGAAAGACTGTGAAACAGGTTGAAGAGCTCTTGGTGAAGAGATACAGTTTCCACACATGATGGACCACAGTTCGTGATATTAGTAAAGAGACTATATTACAATTCATGCCTCCTGATTGTAAACTCACTGATGGCAGTTCCTCACACATTATCAACATCCTGATGGCAAGATGCGTGTACATGGACAACTCTTACAAGGTGTTGGGTGGACTTGCTGTTGCTATTCCATCAGCTGTGAAAACTGCTGAACTAGAAATCTCTTATATTGATCTTTTTGAAATAAATGAAACTTTTGCATCTCAATACACATACTGTCTATAAAAATTGGGGCTAAATCCAGAGAAAGTATATGTAAATGGTGATGCTTGAATCCGATAACTCTTATGTTTCTCACAAGAGCTCAGCTGGATACTTGTAGAATTATGATCTCTTATGTTGTACCTCCATCATAACAGAGCATCTTAGGAGAAAGCTTGTGCCTTTGTACTTCTGGCTTCCTCCATAAGAAGCTTTTTATGGTCTTACTAGACAGCCTGAATCCAAGAAGATCATGATAGTGTTGTATCTTTGAATTCAAGATTTCTGCACACAATGTTTGAGGTCAAGGATCTACAAATGCAACAGAATTAAATTGGGTGGCCTAAAATCAGTGGACTGATTAGATTTGAAGTCATCTTGACTTTTGCAAACTTCATAGCAGTAATATAATTATTACTTGGTATCATTTTCTCGTGATTGATCTTCTATCCTGAAATTTGTCAAGGTCCTCTGTGGACGTGACTTTGCTTTCGAAAACCCTTCGACACCGTGGCACGGAATCCACCGTGAAATATGCCTCCTGGCATCAGTCATCCTCCATGCTATCAAGAAATGGCACTAATATTTTTATGGTAGCCACTTCCAAGTAAAAATTGGCCACGGAGTCCTTCAGTAATTCTTGACTAAGACTATGTAAGAGCAATTTTTGGCAGAAACATTTCACAGCCATGGATACCAACATTGCCCCATCCACTACATACCACCCTTTGACTGATGGCCAAATTGAATCATGAATGAACAAATGGCTTGAGACATATTTGAGGCACTTTTGCCATGATGTACAACATAGTTGGGATATGTGGATCCACTTGGCTGAGTTTGCCTATAATAACTCCACCCAATCTAGCATTGCAGTTTCCCCTTTTGAGGCCTTATATGGGTATAAGGTTCCCCTCCTCCCTACAACCTTATTCAATGATAAGATAAACCCTCAGAGTTAGGTCGAGTTGAATTGCATGCAAGCCCTACTTCAGCAATGCAAAGTGAATCTTCAAAAGGCACAAATACACATGAAACTTTATGCTAATGAGAAAAGAAGGCATTTGGAATTCCATGAAGGGGAATTGGTCCTCTTGAAAGTGCCTAAGTCTTGCTACTCCACTCTCAAAGAGGTGTAACAATTCCGATCTCTAAAAAAACCGCACTCCTCATGAGAACCTCCTCTTACAAAAAATTCCAAATGGATAATTGTTGAAATTTATGGAAATTTTTTTAATTCCCTCCTTCCCCCCCAGCCGACTGTCATGCTGGGGGAGAGGGAGGGAAATCGAGATGATTAAGCATCCCTTCTGGATGCAATGGGATGGAGGAAGGCATGCCCGATGCCGCGTGGGGGAGGGAGGACCCCCCCCCCCCCACCTATTTAAGCTATGTGTGAGGTGGAGCCATGGGGAGAGGATCATGTGAGGATAGTGGGAGCCCCCATACGGCCAACAAATGGAGAGGAGGAAGGCTATGAGAAGGACGATTTGAACAGAGAGGAGGAGGCGATAAACATCCTTGCTGCCATTGAAGGAAGGCCATGCGATTGCTGTCGCCGTTGGAGCCATTAGCTACCGCTGCCGTCATCGAACCCATCTGCCGTCTCCATCCTCTTTTCCCACGTGGCTCTTGACCACAGAAACTTCAAGAAGCTTCTTGAAGCTTCTAAAGGGAGGAGCTAAGCCCCCCTTCCCGTGGCTTTATTAAGCCTTACTCTCTAAGGGTT
Source organism: Lygodium microphyllum (assembly GCF_053477565.2). NCBI lineage: Eukaryota > Viridiplantae > Streptophyta > Polypodiopsida > Schizaeales > Lygodiaceae > Lygodium > Lygodium microphyllum. The sequence goes on from NC_141159.1 coordinate 129,231,485, forward strand.
TTATAATCTCTTATCCACCCTTCCCGGGATTTAAAACCCTCCCCGTGGGTTTTACCCTCATATATTGCTTTAGGGTCCTTTAAGCCCTTTTTTTAAATTGTTGCAAGTCCCTCAAAGGTTCATCTTAACCTCGGGGTCTCTTAGAACCCCCTTCCTATTGACCTTCGCAAAACACCCTCTTTTCCCCCCTTTTTGCATACCACAAAGTTACTTTCTTTTCCCCCTTTCCATGTATACAATTTGCACCGAAGCTTCTACGAAAGGAAGGAAAAAATTTCATAAAGGACGGTGGAATTACAAAGGGAGTTTTGCATGCAAAGAAGATGACCAACATCATAAATCTGCATCCAAGATGGAAAGGCCGCATTCATGATGACTCCCAAGAAAGCACAAGGCGCAACCGCAGGAGGATCGTCTCCTAACATCCATGTGGACATTTCACCACAAGTCCAGGTTTTTTTCTTCCTAATTTTGATTTACGTCGTTATAATTCAATCATGCATGAATCATTTTTGGAGATAGGATGCATCTTTTGATTTAAATACTTTGACTAATTTAAAGGAAAGAGCTCATGATGGAAGAATTTGGTCATTAGTCTTTTTCAATAAAACAAACAAAATAAAATGAGCATAAGATTTCTATACATTTCTAGCAAGTGGGTTTTATGCATTAATTAGATTAATTAATGCCCATCTTTACAAAACGGAATTATGATAGTACACTTCAGCATGGAAGGAATAAACCGCATATTACATTATTGAACATATTTTCTTCGAAATGATTGGTTATAGAAACTTGCTAGCAACTGTAGGAAATTGCTAGAGCTGCATGAAAAAGATTTAACTCTAGGCAAGTGGCCTAAAAACGTGAATCAACGAAAGGGTGTGTAAGTTCAGCATACGACAAATTCATTCGGAAATGAAAGTAGAAAAAGAATGCATGTGTAAACATAAAATCCTAAAGCCTAGTAGCATGAATCTTGTTTGCATGTTATAGGATGATCAATTAGAATTATGCTATAACTTAGCCTACGCTTTGTCCTTAACCCGCAAAGTTAGGGTTTGTAAATCAACTTATACGTAGGTAATGAATCATGTGGTTACGGAAATGATAGCGTAATTATCTTCAAGAATAGACAAGTTAAATTGGTTTAAACCTAAACACCTAAAACCGAGAGGTACTCGTTTAGAAAGGGTTAATTCAATGCAACATATCCCAAAGAGTTAACTAGGGTTAGCACGTTGAGGACATTACCTAGTCGCTTGTATTACCAAAGTTGAAACTCCTATACCCTAAAAAAAACTTGCCCCCATTCACAGAATGTAGGGACATTGGAATTTACTTGTGAGAAGTGATCTAGGGTTTTTCCTAAGAAACTCTCGCTAAAAAGATGAAACTCAGAACCCTAGGACTGACAATGGCGGCCTAATGCAATCAGGAACAGATTGTTATATCTAATCATGATTTAATGACTCCATTTGATGGTTAAATAGTCCCATAGTCTGATGCGACACTTGTGCAACAAGTTGTAGAGTTGCACGATCTTGTGATTTGATCACAAGGGAATGGCCAATTCCTTGGAATGAGTTTGGTAGATTCTTACGCAAGTTATCTTGCAAGAGGATGAATAATCGTCCTAATGTAGTAACTTTCTTGGGTAAAGTGACCAAGAATACGGGGATTAGATCTTTGCTTGGAAGCAAAGGACCAATCAGTAAATTGAAATAACATATTTAATGCTAATAGCACTTAAGGTTTTGGTTAAGTTGGGTTAATAAGGTACGGCCCTAACCCAAGGATATAGGGTTAACATACAAACCCTTGGGGATATTTCCAAGTCGCAATTGATCCTGGATCGAGTGCTGGATGCATTCAAAAAGAAGGATTTGCTCCTTAGCAGTTGGCCAAAAATAGCGACCAATGGAAATGATTGTGCTTGTAATAGTTTTAAGAGCACTGTTTTGCTTTGTTTGCTCAAAGAATTAAAGGATAAATGGATATCTAATGCTTCAGGTTGAAGGCCTGAAGGGGAGAGGCAGCTTCAGTTACCCCCAACTGCCTGCTTGACCCGCTACTTGGAGCACGAGGATGCTTGGGTGCCAGAGGGGGCTCTTGCTATAAATCCCTCGCCTTCTGGGCCCTGCACAAGAGGCCAATGTGACTCGGAATTGGATCTCGAGGCCCACATACTAGTCTATGGGCGAAATCTTGGATTAGTAATCCCTGTGGATTGCTGGATAGCCTTTGGGAAGATTATGGATAAGCCTACGGGCTGGACTTTATGTATTTCAAAGATAAATATGATAACTTGTTGAAAAGGAACTTGTGTGACATTGCTTTTCTATGTCAAGTGCTATGATTACGTGAAGAAACCAGTGCCTAACGGGCTAATTAAGGAAGCTGATTGATACATGTCCAACTAAATGTGTTAGGTAATTAAACAACTAAAACAACCTGAGGAAAGTGCGGTGGATGTGGCCATGGGTCCGTCCTACGGATGGGTAGTCTCGGTTGGCCACGAACTTTTCTCAATCATGATGGACATCGAGAAGATCGTTTCAAAGGATATGAATAGAAAAAGGGTGCTGACCTAGAGTCTAAGTTATAAATGATCCCGATTTACACTATTTTAAGGGAACGGAATGGGACTATGCCCTATGGCAAAAAGGTCGAGCCTTGCATCCCTCTCGTTTCCCATTTTCCTTGAACCAAGTGCAGTGTGAATCCGCTTTGGACCTGGCGTTTCTGCGTAAAGTAGCTCGCTCGGGTTTGACTCTAGTTGTCGTTTAGGAAATGACCAATAGGAAAAACCCTAATTTAGGTCGGTCCTAAGTGGAAACGGCCAGAATACTTCCGTTACGTGGCAGATGTGGAAATTCCTGGATCGCAAACCCCGTAACATTCCATGGGAGTGCCGGGCGGAGCTTTCTAGACATGCTTTCCGATGGACTGCCAAGACGTGTCCTAAAGACAACAGGTGGACACGTTACAAGAGGGCAACAATAACAATCTCGCCCACCTCTTATATGGCCCCTACTAGATCCTGAAGAGAGTTAGTGACTTGGCCTACCGATTAGAGCTTCCCCCTACCACCAAAATCCATAATGTGTTTCATGTGAGACAACTAAAAAACCTTAATGGGCACCTCAATGGACTATGTGGAAGAACTCCCCCCCATAGATGAAGAAGGCATCATTCAATATATCCATGAGGCAATAATTGGGCAATGAGATAAGCACTTAAGGTCTCCATCCATCAAGGATTATCTCATTAAATGGTAGGGCCTACCCTTGGAAGAAGCCTCCTAGTTCTTAGCCACCATTGTCAATGAATTTCCTCACCTCAAAGAGGCCCAATGGACTGAAGACTCTAGATGATTATGCCATGTTGATCATCCTCTCCTTGCAGAGGACCACACACTATTTTAGAAAAGTTTTGTACTTTCCCAAATCTTAGGCATGTGCATCCTACCTAGGCTGAAAGTAATTATCATAAGCTCTGTTTCAACATGTGGCATGCCCCATTTGGAGTAGCCTACCAAAAGTTATGACAATTTCACCTCAAAAGGCCGGTCGTGGACATCATGTTGTCCCTAGTCTTTACCCACCCATTTTCATTGTAATGTGGCTCAGAGTAGTATTCTACACCCCTCCCTAAGCCCACCCATCACTCCCCTCCAATTCTCTTCATTTTTTAGGGAAAAAACCTTCAGGATGAGGATGGATTGTATTAAGTGGGATACATAGGCTAGGCACTGAGTCACACTAACTGGGGTATATAAGGTGTAAGATTCCCAGATTAGGGTAACCAGTTATTATCAAGAATATTTTCTTCACCTTCATCTTCAACTTCCATGTCTTCTTGCTTCCTTCTTCCCTCTTTTCTACCTTTCTCCCTCCTCTTATAGTCTTCCTTTCTCTTCTTCTTGCTCTTTTATCTCTTCTCAGCTCTTTCTCCTCTCTCCTCTTAGCTTCATTCATTACAACAGTTGCTAAATTGAATGTGCCCTTGACTTCCGTGTTATCTAACTCACTGGAAGACCAATATATCAGTTGTTTCTTGGACGTCCGTGGATATTACATTCCAATTGTTATGTGGATATCCGAGTTAGTCAACTTATTTTTGGACGTAGCTTAAAGAGAATAATTCTAGATGCATACCCTAAGAACCCATACTACAAAATGGGAGGTAATTGAGGGAACCCCAACTGTTGGAACCTCAAGTTCTAGTGATTTCGAAAGCATTTCTACTATTTAGAAAGTATAGCAAGTATGCTTAAATGAGCTAATGGAGGCAAAGGAAATGATTTCAAATGCTCATGTGATAGAGCTAGATCTTGGAACACCCAATGATTCCCACCCCATTAAACTCCGCACTATGTTATCTGATGTGATGAGCTTGCATTTTATGTGGCACTCCTAGAAGAGTTCAAGGATATATTTGCATGGAGTTATGATGAACTCAAGGGGACTCCCTCCTCTATTGTTGTCCATATGATCCCATTGAAAGTAGTAAGAAAGTAAGGCAGAAGGTTAGACATATGCCTTTTGAGCTAAAAGATCCTCTTTTTGAGGAATTGATGCATTTAAGAAAGGCTAGTCTTATCTTTCCCATTGCATATATAGAATGGTGCTTACCGATGATAATAAGAAAGAAAAAGAACAATCAAATATGTCTGTGTGTCGGAATTGCACAAGAAGATGGCGAAGGACAATTATCCTCTGCCCTTTATCCATAAGATTTTAGATTACTTGGGTAAAGCGAGAGGTATACTCTTTCATGGATAGTTTTGTGTGTTATAATTAGATGGCTATAATTGAAGAGGATAACTTAAAGATGACGTTCATGATAGTTTTTGGTACTTTTTCATACCATGTGATGGCTTTTGGCCTATGTAATGCCCTTGGGTCTTGGCAAAGAACAGCTAACAAGACATTTGTTGATATATCCCTTGAAGAGCTAAAGGTTTTCATAGATTCTTTGGGGGTGGCTACCATGATTCATCTCATAGATAGTTGATTATTCTACATGCATGCTTTGAGTGATGTCATGAGTATTGCCTCAATATTGCATAGCGTTGAATTCTCAAAAGTGTGTATTCAAGATGCCTTATGGTTTGCTATTAGGTCATGTTTTGAGTGCGGTTGGTATTGCCACCGATCAAAGGGATTGCACTTATTTTTTACTAAACAAGCTTCAAGCCCCTAATTGCCTAGCCAAGTGGTTAAACTATTTGCTAGAGTTTGACTATCAGATTATAAGCAAGCCACCAAAGTTGCAAGGTATCGTAGAGTGTCTAATAGATTTTGGTGAGCCTAAGGAAGAGGGGCTGATATTAGTGACTGTGAGGACTTATGCAAGATTGATGCAGCCTCTATTCCATCATGGTATGGATCTATCACGCATTATCTCTATCAATAGGCAATCCAATGTAAACTCTTTCTAATTCCAAGAGGAGGAAGATTAAGTAGCAAACACTTCGCTTTTCAATAATAGCCAGTATCTTATATATGAAAGGTATGGATAAGATTTATCATCATTTTGTGGTACTTGATGAGGTATCTTATATCCCTGAGGCAATCATTAGGCAATGAGATAAGCACTTAAGGTTTCAATCCATCAAGGCATATCTCATAAAATGGAAAGTCCTACCCTTGGAAGAAGCCTCCTAGTGCCAAGCCACCATTTTTAATGAATCTTCTCACTCAAAGAGGCCTAATTGTCTGAAGACCAGCTAGTTATGCCCCTGTTGACCACCGTCTCCCTGCAAAGGACTACTATTTTAGAAAAGTTGTTTATTGAATTCTGAAAAGTGTGTATTTGGGATGCCTTACGGTTTGGTATTAGGTCATGTTGTGAGTGTGGTTGGTATTGCCACCGATCATAAGGATTGCACTTATTACGAAATCAGCTTCAAGCTCTTGATCACCTAGCCAAGTGTTTGAAATATTTGCCAGAGTTTGACTATCATATTAGGAGCAAGCCAAAAAAGTTGCAAGGTATCATAGAGTCTCTAATAGATTTTGTGAGCCTAAGGAATACTGGGCTGATATTAGTGACTGCGAGGACTATGCAAAATTGATGCAGCCTCTATTCCAAGAAGAGAAAGATTAAGTAGCAAGAACTTCACTTTTCAATAATAGTGGGTATCTTATATATGAAAGGTATGGATGAGATCTATCATCATTGTGTGGTACCTAATGAGGTACCATTTATTCTAGAGGAATATCATGATTGAGCATATGGAGGCCATTTCAATGGATGGCTCATCACACAGAGAAAGCTTTACACACTAGCTATTGGTGGTCAATAGTTTTCGGAGGTGATTTTGCATACGTAAAGTGTTGTGTCATTTGTCACAGAGACACGATGCTAGGAAAATTATTAGTAGCTTCTTAATCCTATTCTTGTGACTTTGCCCTTTGAGAAGTGGGATATCGATTTTGTTGGACATGTGCATCCTTGATCTGCTACATGGAAGCATTATATCATTGTGACGATGGACTAGTTTGCAAAATGGTTTGAAGCTTGAGCTACAATGAAGAACAATGCCAACGAAACAAGTAGTTTTATTATGTAAAAAGTTGTTTGCCATTTTGGCCCACCCAAGGTCATAGAAGCCTTGATTGAAGCTTTGAAAATTAAACATAGTAAAACCACCCCATATAATTCCCAAAGCAAATGAACAAGTAGAAATCACCAACAAGCAACTTGTAGGATTTTTATCCAAGAGTGTATATGAGGGTAACCATGACTAGGACAAGAAACTTCATGTGGCTATCTAGGCTTATAATACTATGTTCAAGAGAGGAACCAGCCACACTCCATTTAAGTTGGTATATGAGAAAGAGTGTGTCTTGCACTTGAAAATTGAGTTACCCATTGTGAGGTTTACGTTGAACCATTCTTTGGGTAAAAAGCAAGGATTGCAAGAACGGTTGATATCCCTAGCACATCTTGATAAGATTCGATTGTAGGCTTTGTTATATCAAGAGTTAGGGAAGAAGAGGATGAAAGTGCTTCATGATCTTTGTGCTAAAAGATATAAATTTGTCAAGGATAAGTTGGTCCTATATTATGATGTATGTTAGAGTTATTTCTTGGTAAGTTAAAACCCAAATGGGATGACCCTTATACGATCATACGTATAGGAAATAATGGCTCTACAATCCTTTTAGTAGATTTGTAGGGGGTAGAGTTAAAAAATCAAGTAAGCTTTAATAACCTTAAGCCCTATTATGTGTAGTGGCTAATGTCAAACTTGGTGCCTTTGCAGGTCTTCCAAGATCCAACTTAAACTTGCAGTAGGTGCCAGGGTAATCGGATGGGTAGAATCATTCCTTATCTTGAACATCCGTATTTAGAGCAATGTAACCACCAAGTTTGAGTGAGCTGGTGGAGTAAGGGTTATCATATTACTGAGTAGCAAGATGGATCCTTCACATAGAATATTAAGGTGTACTCCTAGCATTGCTAAAGGGTTCTTATTAGCATCCCTTTTGAGTTTAGTGTGGAAGAAGAGATTGTACCTATCATACATCCTCTCTTTCAGCTTGACTTTAACTAACATAAGTATGAATAGGATGATTGGTATATCATGGTATGTTAATGATGAATGGGTCTATACTTTGTATTTGGGTGGAGCTTCACGAGGACCCGTTAAGCATGTGAGTATCGGTATGCTTATTAAAGACCCCCCATGTAGAGTCGTTATAAAAATGGGAGTTTATTTAGGAACCACTTTTACAAATAGCATGGCAGAATACAATCCATTATTTATTAGTGAAAGGCAACTCGCTGCTAGTGATCGACCAATTGAATGGGGCCCATACTATAAGGGATCCCATTCTATAGATGTATCATTGTGTAGCCTTAGATATACTTTAGATTTTTGAGATAGTGACTTGTTAGGTTGGTTTCTTGTCATCAGTGGAACCACTCTACAAATTTGTTGGCAAATTATACCTTTATTGAGAAAGTATTTCTCAACTATGGTCTTGAATGTTATTAGAATGGTCAGATCTTATTAGCCCAGGACTTGGATTAATTGCTTATATATCTTGTTATGGCTGTCAATGGTTAGTATGGGTGATGAGCTAGGTAGCCATTGACCATCTTCCTACTCTTTCATGGTGCATATGATTGTTCAGTGATATATTCATCAGACATCCCTTACCATTTATGCAAGGGGAATAGCTAATAATTTGATGCATTTAGTGCATGGCCTGAGTGGCCCACCCCTTGGTCTAATTTTGTGCTTTCATAGAGGTTTTGTGGGGACCAAGGGTCTCATTTCAACAACAGTAGGTTGTTGAATGATGTGCTATATATTTATATTTCACAAGGCCAAGAGGGCCATTTCTTTTGACATGAAATGCTTTATTTCCTTAGGCCAAGAGGACCATGTGTCTATTTGGTGTAGGTGAGTTTGATGGTTTTTTGTTTTAGTATTACACTTGAGATGTTTTGAAGAAGTGCCTGTAAGGAGCCTCTTACTATGCATAAGCTTCTTATGGCTAACTCCATGTGTTATTCTTCCTTTCAAAGCTTTTTTGCAACTTAGTATGAATATATATGTGCTTATGGGGAATTTTCTTCTTTTGGGGATTGACAGGTCAAGTCATAAAGTCCTAGGGTTTGGTTCAGTATATTTGGCGAAGGTTTGGGTAGTTTTCCACCTCTTATAAAGGCATTGTCAAGCATTTAAAGATGTGTTGTGAGGCAGTCCTTTAGTGACCATGTCTTGTTAACCTATTAAGCAACTATTTCTAGAATTTCCTATTAGTTGTGAGGTAGATAAAGAAGCCTACCAAATAAAAGAAAGAGAAGAAACAATGAATATATCTAATATATATATAAAATACAAAGGTGTGTAAAAAGGGATTTGATCCCAAATAAGAAGAAAAAGAGAGAAAAGAAGGAGAGAACTCCAAGAATAGATGATCATTGCCTTGCAAAGGCTTGGTAGGTTCATGGGGATGAGCTAGGATGCCTTGTCTTTGTAGGGGTGACATTGAACCAAAAAATAAATAAGGATGGTTGGAGCAAAAATAAAAGTGAGCAAAAGAAAAATGATTTAGTGTCATCTTCTTGCGAGAGCTCGATAGGTTCTTGGGTACGAAGACAAGATCTAAGGCTGATGTCCTATTCTCTTTGGGTCACACCATTCTCAGCTCTCTCCTTTTTACACGTTCGTTGAGTATAAAAAACTAAAGAAAAATGTGTTCAAATGGAAAATTTATAGACCAAGCTATAAGATTCCTCACCTAGTAGGAGTTTGTGGTCCAATTGTCCTAGGTCAGGTAGGCAGTCAGACCACCACTTAGGATGATTCCCTTAATAGTTCTTTTTAGCTGGCCTATGTTGGAGTAGTTGGTTAGCGACTAGCTTTGGATCTATGTGAGATTATGCTTGGCCTATCCCTTGTGGACTTCATGCTTTGATTTTGTCAAGGGGTAGGGTGAGAGCTGTGTTTGTGTTTTGCTTTCTATTTTCCTTATAGCAGCTTGATGCTCTTTATGATTTACTTATGTGCAAATCACTTTGTGGATTTGAAAAACTGAGCCGCCCTATCCAATAGTCACCAAAGAGCAGATTTTTGGAGCTAATTTTAACGCACAAAAGGTGCTTGTGAGGCGAAAAGAGCAATTCTTCATGAAAAATGAAAGGGTCGCGAATCAAGGAGCATGAATTTTTCTAAATACATTTGGACGCCCAAAATTCAATGCAAGCATCCATTTTTCAATCGGAGTACGTTTGACCCCTTATTTAATGGTTGCAAAGTTTGGTGTTACAAATTACCTACTGGATCTGGAAGTTAGAAAGCATGTTGGAGACCAGAGCGATAGATTTAGAGCGATAGATTTAGATGCCAAAAAGTCACATGTCTAGTTGGATCATAATTCCAAGCTTGTTTACTCCCTCAACCGAGTGGGAACCACTTTTGGTCAAATGTGAACACCAAGAAATAAACTAGATAAGTTATGGCTTAAGGCTAATCTTGATTAAAGAAGGCCACAAAACTCAAAATTATGAAATGCCATGGGGGAACATATTTTTTTGGATACTTCCTCCATGCCCCTAAAAATGGAAAATTTAGACCAATCATGATCTCTTCTCTGCTCTTGGACTTGAAATCCATTATTCTTTCACTCTCCATCACTTCGATTCTTATGAGAAATGATGTGGTATTCAAAAAGATAAAAAATCAATATTTTGTCTCTTGCCATAAACAAGGTTTATATAAGTTAAGAAAATGAGAGAGAATGGATATTAGTTCATGATAAAATGTGAGAGGTAGATGAAAAAAGCATCCAACAAGTGTTAGCAGCTGCAAACACGTGTCAATGGCTTCCCATTTTTGAATTATGAGGTGTGCATATGCGACTTTATGTATAAATGGGCTTCCTCTTGGTTTCATGATGCATATTGGTTTTCAATGGTCGAAATTTTTTTCTAGTATTTGAAAATGGTTCATTCTGTTAGAAATATCAATATGAACAACAAGTCTTAATCATTTATACACTTTATTCAAAATACACAAAACACGTAAAAGTGTGGTTTTATGTTACGTCATCAATTTTATGAGTTCCATCATGGTGAATTGTGTTCCCATAGAGACAAATGAAAAATAATAATGAATCTCAATATTATTAAGCATTATACATCAAAAATGCAAAAAATAGACTTTTAATTACAAATAATTGTGAAAACTAGAGAAAAATGAGTTTTAATTGAGAAAAAATTAGATTTTGCACATGGAGAATTATGAAAACTAGAATATATTTCTGCAAATATAATGGAGCTAGGGCATGGGGATTTTCCTTTGCTTACCCCCATTTGTGTATTTTATTGCATATTTATTGCTTACCTTATGAAGAAACATACATGGAAACACCTCTTAGCATACCCATCCCAAGCAAAACCCTAAATAGTAGGAAGAGAGAAGATTTTATGACTTGAATATGGTTCAAAATATAATTTGTTTGCTACACATTTCATATAGGTTTGGATATTATTTTATGTATTAAGTGGTATAGTGGCACAGAGTAGTTTGGCAAAGCATTGTCTATCATCGCAGTAAAGTCGTCGGTGAAAGAACATTATGGAAAGAATATTTGACCACATTCACAATGTTGATTTGATTTAAGTAAAATACTTATGCACTTAAATTAATCCACATTGCATTGCATTGCATTGATATGGTATAAAGAGAACTATCTCCTAGATACATAGCACACTTGGTTTCAAACTATTGGCACACAATGAGTGTGAGGTTCTATATGCTATAGTTTTAATATGAATGCTTCCTTGGGGAAAGATTTGGTAATGAATATACTATCTCTTGAAATAAATATCGTGAATAGTGGACTTTGTGCATATGTGTTACATGTTGAGACAGTGCATTGTGTGGCTTATTCTTGGAGTGGGGCGACACTGATAAGCCAGGGGGTGCTCCCTTTGTTTGTATTATGAGATGATAGCCAACTATATGTTTGGGTACTCCCTCTACTTAGAGTAGGAAAGGGATGTATAATTATCTAAATCATCCATGTATAAAATGATAATTATTTTGTATATTTAACCCATGGATGATAATATAGATACTCATGGTTTGGTTTCCTTTGCATTGCTTACATGGCTTTTATCAATTGTTAGTTGAGTAAAGTTTCTTTACATAATAAGGGCATATACAATTATCCACATCATCCATCATATACATCTCTCGTTGAGCTCTTAAATCATGTACACATTGATAATGTGCATGATGTATTTTCTTGTATCTCAAAGGGAGAGTTAAGGTAAACATTATCACATAGCCATGCTTTTTCCCAAATAGTAACTCTACCATGGCCAAGCCCTACTTGAGGATACAACAACCCTTTACCCCAAGCTGAACTTCAAAGGCATATGGCTAAGATCTACCTCAAAGATATCCTAATGACAGAGGGATGAGCTTGAGCATATGGCCAAGCTCTACCTCAAAGATATCTCAATAAGAGAGGATTGACATAAGCTTGAGCATGTAGCCAAGCTTTTCTTGATCAAAGAAAGAGTGATAACTCTCTTCTCCACAAGGTCAAGTTGAAAACTATCTAACCCAAGGGTTCAAGTTCTATTTTAAAGACATCTCAAAGAGAGGGTTGATATTTTAAGGTTCATATCTCAATGTGCATAAATACAACACTAAATTTGATATATTTGTTTCCTAGGGACCCAAATTTTGAATTTATGATTTGGCCACTAAACAAAACTATTTTTTTGTGTTGCTATTAAAATATATTATAGGGACTCTAGATTAAGTTTCTAGTGCCACAACAATAGAGATATGTGACATAGATGGACTAACTAAAGTAGAGTTGTGGGAGGTTGATGTAGGTATATTGCAATCTTAGAATGCATATGTCTTAGACCCTATAATCTTTGCATCTTTGAGGTTATAATATAAACATTGTACTTTCTAAATCTTGCATGCTTATTATATAAATCAAACTTCCAGATTGCAATGGGATACAAGATTCTAAGGCCAGAGTTGAGTCTTGAGCAATAAAGTAGTCTATTAGTCATAGACCCATTGGTCACTACCTTTGCAATCATGTCTTGGAGTTGAAAATTTTAAACGACATTATAGTATCAAGAACTTTGATAAACTAATTTTTTCTTGTAATGATAGGTACTATCATTTTACCTTGAAAATCTAACATATATAGTCTAGAGATTATTAGGTATTGATTCACAAATTTGATGTGTATGATTGCACTAAATAAATTCCTTTTTCTTTAGTGGATCTACATAATTTCAAAAAGTTATTGATTAAAAAAATTTATGTGCATGACATAACAATCATTGGAGTCCTATTTCAATTGATCTCTATGAGAAAATAACATACATGCTCACCTCATTATCAAACACACATACTCAATTTAGAGTGTATAAAACTTTTTATTGGTTAATGATAAATTATCATTGATTTTATGAAACAATTGTTAACCAAATTACATAACCAATATTTTACTTTGTACCGCAATGGTGTGAAGACAATGCTAAATGCTTTGGGTGGTTATAAATGTGAAAGTGTCTTACCTTGATATTCAAGTATGTAGTCATTAGAAGATAAAATAGCTTCCATGCATCCATGTCAAAAATTAAACAAACTTTGGCACTAAAACTCTAATCTATTTCTTGACATATTACAAGTTCCTCAACAAAAAGATTGTTACTCATGTGGTTGGAGAGCATTATGTAATGCACAACTAATGTTAAGTCACTTTTACTCAATATCTAGAAGAGCCATAAAATATCTTCAAAAAATCTTTTGGTAAAGAAAAGCCACATTATAGTCACAAACAATGATATTCTATTGATTTTTCTTCACACAGTAATCACATACACAGTGTTGTGACAATTCAGATAACATATACAAATGAGTTCTTAAGGGACTACAAGAAGTCCATGATTATGAAGATGTTAATTCAACAAAGAATCACACAAGAGTCAAATTCTTCAATCATGAAGTGCTTGACAACAATGCCACAAGATAATCTACCATAAGCAAGAAGTCGAAGGCTACAAGATAGTCTACCATGAGTAGGAAGCCATCAATACTCCTCTAAGCTGGCACAAGGAAGACCATGTGTAGAAGTTTTCTAAGAGACATGTCAACAATGTCTATAATAATACATTATTACTGATTATGATGTAGCATGTAGCTCCCTAGATATCTCTTATGATAGGTAAGTGTCTGATATTGAAAAAATATTTTATCAATTTTCAATCATCTGTATGATTTGATTATCCATGTCAAATCTTCAATTTGAGTTAGGATGTCAAAGTGTACCCTATTCTAGGGGAGTTGGAAAACTTTCATTGGGTGTTAATGTGTACCCTATTTTGAGGGAGCTTGACATGAAATAGATCAAAGTATATCATCAAAAATCTAAGGACAATATTAAATTTATTTCATGCCAATTTGAATATGAAAAAATGATAACAACATGATTGGTAATCCACATGGTTTGATTATCCATATTGAAACTTGAATTTGAGTCAAGATGTCAAAGTTTACCCATCATCCATGGGGACTTCGCAAGCTTTCATTGGGTGTCAATGTGTACCCTATTCTAGGTATTGACATGAAATAGGTCAAAGTATATCTATTTCCAAGGATATAACTTAAAAATGTTAAGTAGTTTTCATTCCAATTTTGAAGTGGAAAAATGATAATAATATGATGCCAATGTGTACAATTGTACCTATTCTAAAAGAGGACTTGATAGAATTAGGTTCACAAAGTACAATTATTTCTAAGCATCATCGATTTATAAGTGTGTAACCTAAGAGAAATCCAAGAATAATGTTAAAGGAATTTTCATGTCAATGTTAAAGTGGAATGGCAAAAACTATCATTGATTTCTAAGTGTATAACTTGAAAGAAATCTAAGTACAATGTTAAAGTAAATTTTATGTTGTCAAAGTGCAAAATGATCACAAATCCTACTCAAAATGCACCGTAAAAGATTTCAAATAGATCAAGTTGAAGTAAGCTATGACAAATAAAACTAATTTGATGTCAAAGGACTAGTCATAGTGCTGCTCATTAGTGTAATAAGGATACTAGACTTGAATTGAGTCATCAAATTTAAGTTGTTGATAGATTAATGGTCCTAAATATTTGATTAGTATCATTGGCTAAAAGCACATTCCCCACTTTTAAATATCAAAACACTTAAATACATCCTTGATATTAAATTGCATCATACAGTGTTGATAAGAGAAAGATTGAGATGCATCTTGTATCAACAGTGAGGTGCTAGGAATGAAACTTTTCCCACTTTATCTAAAACATTATTATATGCATTTTGTCAAGTGCATAAGGTGTTAAGGTGCATCAATAAGTTTATTCACCATGAGCAATCTAACTGAATGGATAAGGTTTTGCATATAAGGTTAAGTGGATAAAAGGTTGTGTTTGCATTGCATCTCTAATCTCCTTTCTACCCTCACCTCTTACCACACCATGTGTACGCTATATATGTATGTAAGCTAGAGTATGCTATGGTTGCATTAATATAGGAATTTTTTGCATATAAATGAGAGAGAGAGAGAGAGAGAGAGAGAAAGAAAGAAAGAAAGTCATATTAACGTCTTCTAAAGACCAAAACTGGCCTATGAGACAAACTGTGATACAACTGATGAGGTCTAGCTATCCAAAAATAAAAGTGCTGAATGAAAAGCTAAAAACTGGAAACTGAAAATACAGTGCTGTGAGTGTGATAAGTGTCGTGTATGTGTATGTGCGTATGTAGCTCTGGTACTCCAGATAATGGCTACAAAAGGGGAACAAATGTCGGCTGTGATAGGGAAACAACTGTTGGCTATGATAAAATGGTGCGATGTGTATATGTAACAGATGCAAGGAGATATACTATCCTGGGATGTAGTAGCAGTTGTCAAAGTCGCTAATAGCAGGTGATCCCTCTTGGATGCAGGATGTGGTACATCGGCAGTGGAGAAAGAGCAAACTGGAGATCTGAGATCCAATGTGTCGAGTGTCGTCGGATCTCAGTCTACTGTCGATGTAGATCAAGAATCCTCCGGATCTCCTGTCGGTGTGGTTGTGGGGTCCGAAACCCACGGATCCTCGTGCAGCATCGGGTACGCTGGTCCTCAGCCTGCTATAGTGTGAGCCCGGAGGTTTGGCTGGAGGCTGGTACAGTAGCTCTCACTCAGTCTATCTGAAAGAACTGTGTAATAGTCGTTTGGGTGGGCCCCTCTCTGACTGGGACCCGCTGTGTGCTCTGCTCTCTGATGTGCCATGCCTCTCCCAGAAAACGGCCAAATGATCTCTGATCCATATCAGTCATACATCCCTGAAGTGAGCTGCTCAATGTGTATCTAGATCTCAACTCTGAGTATGCCAAGCATCTGAGAACAAAATGCTCCTCACTCTCCACCTTTGATCTGCAAAGGGGGCATATCCTCTCCTCCCGTGGGATGCCACTGGCTCTGCCACTCTCAATCATAAGCTGATGTGATGATACCCTAAGCTGTCCAATAAGAACTCTCAATCGATGTGGCATATAGATCTGCATATATCTCGGAATCTCTATGAATCCCTACTCTGATATGCTCAAGAACTGTGTATAATAATGTGCCATCTTCGATTGCAGTGGTTGGCTGTGCAGGGCTGACCCATGTCCTCTGTATATAGATATGCCATATCTCCTGTCTGATGACTCTGTTCCTCTCAGAGAGAGAGAGGGTGTAAGTGGGAGCCTGAGTATCATATAGAAGAGGTGGGAGTCTATCAATGTCGTGCCCATGTCTGTCAAACCAAGCTCTAGTCTGTGCATACCATGATGTGGTATCCCCCGCTCGAGCCATCTCCTGAGATGCCATATATGCTCTACATGCAATGCGATCTCTGTCCATATCCTGAAATCTGTGTAGGAAGCAATCTGTCTGAAATAATGCCTCGACTAGCATGGGCGGTGTGGCAAGCTCTGCTCACACAATGTCATGTGGAACTGAGGCCTTGCTACGAATCAATCTAGATATCATGATCACCTGAGGTCTCTCCATCAATGTCCATACATAGAGAGAGAGAGAGAGAGAGAAAGAGAGAGAGAGAGAGAGAGAGAGAGATAGAGAGAGAGAGAGAGGTTGATTATGTAGTAGAGTGGACTCATCTAATGCTCTTGAGTCTAATTATGTAGTAGAGTGGACTCATCTAATGCTCTTGAGTTTGAGGATAATTGCAAATTTTAGAGAGGGTAAACTTGAGGTCCTCAAGGAAAGGCAAGGAGTAAATTTCTAACTCAAAAAGATACCACATAGTGAGAGAAGCAAGGATACATTTGAGGAGTTGCTTCAAGTGCAAAAGAAAGAAAGAGTGCCTATCAAGACAATCATTCTTCTAACAAAGTATCTACGGAGCAATGTCAAGGATGCAAGATAGGCTAACAAAACTCATCGTAAAAAATTGAGAGAAAGATCAAAATCTCACAAACCAATATGTTGCAGAGAGCTAATATGTAGCAACAAGAAATCAGTGGGTGGTTATGGTTGCTCAAACCATGTGCATGTCCACCTCCATCACACCACATATAAGTTCCTTGTGAATAGAAGAAAAGGACTCCTAAACCTAAATTCCTAATACTCATTGCCCATTGCATCCTCAAAACAAGTGGATTCCACATCCTGCACAACCATATGTTGCATTAGTTGTTGCATTAATTGTTGCATTAGTTTTCTTACTCTAATTGTGCAGGATGTGGAATCCACATTAATTGTTGCATTAGTTTTCTTACTCTAATTGACATGCATGGACCTAGTTTACTACTAGGTGCTTTAGCATCCTCTTGTACCTTCCACACACTAGGTATTCTAGTGGGCTGAATCCTAAACTCCTCATCTAAGCTGTAACAAATCTAAATCTTATTACTCGTGAATAGGGCTTTGGGTTAATTATTATTTTTTAGAATTAAGGCAAATTTTTTAATTACTCCCTCCTTCCCCCAGCCGGCTATCGAGCTGGGGGAGAGGGAGGGAAGCATGGGACACCAAGCTCCTTGCTAGAGCTTGGAACAAGGAGGATCCATGCGAATGGACACGTTTGAGGGGGAGGATTCCTTCCCCTCCCCTATTTAACCAGAAGGGGGGGCCTGCAGCTGGGAGGTACGAAGGAGGAAAGAGAGTTGCCACATTACTCTATGCTACAGTCGACGAGAGAGTGAGGAAGGACACGAGAGAGAGCATTGAGGGCTGCCGAATACTACTCTGCCGCCTTGCAATCTATGGAAGGAGGGAGGGATAAGCTACCTCATCGCCATTCTGCCCAGACGAGGGTTGCCCTCCCAATGTCGCCGCCTGCAGATACCCACTGTCGTCGCCGTCGGAATCACTATGTTTATACTTTATTTATTTTGCATGTTTAATTAAACTAAACTCCTTCATCGTAAATAACTCGAAAAAATATATCTTATCCCTAACAATTCATCTTTGCATGATTGGCTTAAAACCGATATAAAACCAAGAAGGAAAAACCTCGTTTTGGGGTGAGATATCCACATGGATACCGGGAGATGACCCTCCCACAACTACTCCTTGGACTTTCTTAGGTGGCATCACAGTTCGAACGTGAAGACAGCTTTTACTCTTTCTTCCGGATTTCCACTGTCTCTCTTTCGAGGCAAGGAGCCGTTTAAATGATTGATCATGAGAATGAATAATAAGACCTTTAGGTTCTTAGCTTCTTCAGAGAGGGAAAGGTTTATAAAGCCTAAAAAGGCCCTATAGGGTATATACACGGCAAAAAAAAAAAGTTGTGCGTGAGTGTGGCTTTGCAATATATGCACCTTGAGAGATTTTTGGACATGGGAGTGAAAGGACTTAGGGTTTTCAAACCTAGGGGGAAAATTTGAAGGGTAACACAAGGAATTATAGCACGGGGAAAAGGTGTGAAAAAAAAAAGGCACACGGGGGTAAGGGCTTAGGGGTGTATTAAAAAAAGAAATATGAGGGGTAAAACATGGGGCTTCAAACACAAGATAGGACTTATGGATTTAGGCACGAGGATTAAGGGTTTTTGAGGTCAAGGGGAATGGGCTAAGGTGGCTTTCAAGGGATGCTAGGGGAGAAAAAGGGTTTTAATTCCTAGAGTAAGGTGGACTTTAAGGGACTTGGGTTTAATGTACCACGGGAAAAGGGGACTTGGGATGAGGCCCTTAGAAGTTACTAGAAGCTTCTAAAGCTTTTAGCCACTGTTGTGGCAAGGAGAGGAGCTAGGATGACGACGGCCAGCATGGCCAGGCGGCCGTGATCCCAACGGAGCTGGTGGCGGCTCTTCGTACCAGCGACGGCTCTGGGCATTAGCGGCGGCAGCCAATGTACAGTGCCCCTCTCGGCTCTCCACTCATGACACGGCCTGCAACAACCCTTCTTTCCCCTGCCTGTGTGGTTGCCTCCAACCAGTGATCGATCCTCCAGATTTTCTCCAAAACCCTCTCCCTTCTCACCCCTTAGAGGGGGTATTTATAGGAAGGGATAAGGCCTCCCCTTCCCCCCCACGTGTTTCCCGCATGTAGTCCCTCCCCTCCACCTCTACACTCTCCCATTTTAGCACCATCCCCTTCCCGCAGCCACGCAGCTGGGGGAAGGTAATAAAAAAATTTGCATTAAATCCAATATTTATCCCTTATCCTCCTCCCAAGAGGAGGTTCTTATGAAAAATACGCGGTTTCATTAATCTATTGTCTCAATTGGGCTCAGTGGAGAGTGTATTAGATTAACCCGTCCCAACATAACATTGTCACTTCCCCAAGACTTCACATGGCCTTTATAATATTTTTAACAAGAATATTACATTCTCTCCCCCTTAGAGGAATCGAGATGACCTCATCTCGAGATAAACTGGGGATATTGATGGTTGAGAGTGCCTTCATCTACCCAAGTGGCATCCTCTTTAGGATAATCTTTCCACTGGACGAGGCATTCTCTCAAGGTTCTGGATCTTAACTGTCTCTTCCTAACATCTAAGATCCTATCCGGCCTTAGTTCAAGGACTCCTTGACTAGGCATTACAATTTGTTGGTCATCAAGTACATGGTTAGGGTTGGGTACATATTTTTTTAATAGGCTAATATGGAATACATTGTGAACTTTTAGGTTCTTAGGGAGTTGCAATCTATTGTCTTCTTTGGTATCGAGGGTGTAGACTAAGTCATGCCTTCCAACTGGTGGATTGGCTTAGACACTCCATCCATCACATGTCCACAAACTCTTCTTACTGGCCGCAATAGGTGCCTTCCTCCTTGGGATGAGGTGTCACCTCCCTGTATAAATTTTACGGGCACGTCTAATGTTTTGTATATGATATTCAATTAGTTTGTGAATGTAAGGCATGATGAATACACACTCCCTTCCCTTGTAGTGTTAAATGTACTAAGATATGTAGGTGTATGGAAGGAGATCATGTATACCTAAAGAGTATGAGGGATAGGTAACCATGGAGCACAAGAACGAGATGATTACATGATCACATCCAATGCAAATGTGCTAATTCCAAAGTAAGATGTTATATTTTTGGAAGTCAATAGCTTATGATTTCAAAATGTAATGATCCACTTGTAGGGTATGAGAAAACATAACATGAAAACTAGTGCTCCAAAGATGATACTTGTAGTGGTAAACAAGGTGGACGTTCAATACCTATGCGTCATGCATCACACCATTAATGGAGGCTTCGCACATCAATAGGTTGATAATGATAGAGTCATGATCTATAACATTGTTGGTTCTATCCTTCTTATTTAGTAAGAATACAATCATAAACCAAGCTACAACTAGCTTTTCCAATGTGATGAACCTCTTCAATAATAAATGGATTAAGCATACTATTTTAAGGGCTAAGATATGGTTTTGATATAATCAAATTGTCTCAAGTAGAATTAGGGTGACAAACATTTTGTCGAAATGTAAGGACACCAAAATTGTATCCCAATCTAAACTAGCCAATTCTTTGGGTGAAATAAGAAAACATGGTGAAGAAATGAATGAAGTCCACCTCACATATATAAAGATTATGGGCCATCATATGAGGCACCAATTTGAAACTATTACTACTAGTGAAGGAGGTGTGTGAGACACCACAAAAGAGTACATTCTCAAAGAAGTAAACTTTTATTAGTGTGAGAGCCTCCATATTGTGGTATTCCTGTGTAATGCATCATAATATATTTGTCATACTCCAAGGATTTGCTCAAAGGGGCCATGTGAATTCCCTTCTAGCCTTTTAGGGCACTTAAATGAAATATATATTTGTTTCCCAAAACTCATTGATAAGAGCCAAGAGAATTTAGGAAAGTATCAATGGTGTGTTTCTCATAGTTATCACATGGATGTTGAGAAAGCTCCAAGTATTGAGATTTTTTATATGAATATGCCATCATGGAACCAATGTTGGGGTGATTAGGAAATTTCATGACATGTAGATATGTGATCCACATATCCTATGCACAAGGGGCCATTGGCTTAAGAAAAATTTCGGTGGGAAAAGAAATGTGAAATTGATTTGGAATAGGCTTAATGTGTGTGTGGTAAACAAGGATATTTGGAGATATGTTGACATGAAGGCTTGAGATAGATGAGAAAAACTGGATCACATGATGCATGCATACCTCAATATAAGGTTGATTAAGAAGGTATGACTATAACATTTGAAATAGTTCTTTAGAACTTTGATGTCAATAATCTAAAGGGATCAAATGATGAGTTCTATTAAGGTTCCAAACCTTGACAATATAATTTCTAAGAATGGTCACCAAATACAGTGTGGCAAGGTGCCCCCTAATATTGCTATGGTCCTACTAATGACTGCCTCACCCACCATGCCAACAATGATGACAAAGGGGAAGGACATGAGCTCATGGGTAAACTAGTTGATACAAAGGGTAGTAGTAGTTTGTCAAAGGGATGACAAGGTGATGTTGGAGAGAGACGTTAACTAAGGATGCTTGGGATGGACTTGTACATTTATATGAAAGAAGAAATGAGGCCCCTATTCTTACCTTTGTAAGTAGTTAGAGAGTGAACATATGGGCGGAGGTGACTCCTTGGAAATTTTTTTGACTAGGATAAAATATCTAAAGGAGCAAACGATAGCTACAAATGAGTTTTTTTCAAACACTTCACTTTTGCAAATTGTTCTTGATTGTTTTTCTAATTCTGAGCAAAGTTTTGCATCTATTATTTTTTTAATACTGAAAAGCAATTTGAATGCCTTTTCATTTAATGAGTTGATTTATATTTTTCTACAAGAAGAACAATCTACGCAAAAAATTTCCATTATGTGTAATCCAGACCAAGTTTTTGTGGCTAATTAAAAAGGTAAAGGAACAACTTTATTGATGGTTTTCTTGATTCATATCAATGTTTTGCAACTATTCTTTGTTTGATGCTTAAAAGAAATCTAAATACCTTGTCATTTAATGATTTGGTTTATATTTTGTTACAAGAATAACAATCTTGAGGGGGGAAAATCCATTATGTGCATTGTAGACCAAGCTTTTGTTGCTAATTAGAAAATAAAAGAAAAAGCTTTCCTTTGTACCAATAAGTAGATATTGGTAAATGATGTTTAGAAAAATAAGGCTAGTAATAATGAGATGAAAAATAAGGCTAGTAAGTAGATATTGGTAAATGATGTTTAGAAAAATAAGGCTAGTAAATGATGTTTTGGGGTCCCCTTTGTGGATTACTTTAGTGCACCGAGCATAGCACTTCCCTATACATGAGTGCAAACTCTTGTTCACTGCCTCACTTCTAGGGGGGATTTATTAACATATCTCAATAGTAATGTGTGTAAATATACATAGGACCATCATGGTATATTTTTCCCTTGTTAGGAGATTCCCCCCCTACCCAGCCTTGTATATATGCTTATTCAATTTAGTGTGTACTTAGTCTTGTAAATCTTGTCTATCAAGTCTTCTTAATACACTTTGAGTTGTGCTCTTCAAGCTTCTTCTTTCCAACTTGTGTACTTGCATTTGTGCAATCCTAGATCCAACAAACTTTAATACCATGAAGGAGATATTAGATAGAGAAAAAGAGAAAAACACAAGAGGGTATGCAAGAGAAGGACTATAGAACAACTTCTATATGAAACATCAACTATCATACTTATCTTGATAACTTGGTCTATTTACATGAGTATAATGGAGTAGTAGGTGAGGTCCATAACTAATGGATGGTAGGCTACTTATCACATGTGGAAAGTTACCATCTTTAGGTGTCATTTAGCAAGATGACTGAGCATATCAAAGCTTATCTTGATGATAGATGAACTACCATTTGTTACATTAAGACTAATTCTTTCTTACAAGCTTATGGATTATATGCCACTATTGTGTACCTTCGAAATTAGCTTCGATGATGATACAAGGATAAAGCATCACCATTATACTTCAACATTTCCTTTCGTAAAGGAGAGCGGCTTTCCCCTAGAAGATGAAGAAGGTGTGGGTGGCTACTGGAGCTAAGCATGACATGCCCATAAGAAATTAGCTAAACTCAATGTGAGAAGTATCTAACCTATCAAAAAATCATGGCTAGAATTCAATGGAATTTAGATTATGATAGTACAAGTTGGCACACATTCTCACTTCATGTGCATTTGTGACAATACTAATGACCTAATGTTGTGACAATCACTCGTCAAGGTGGAAGGGCTAAGTACACATTACGTTATTAGAAAGGCCGTTCTTAGTAGCGAAATTACAATTGGTGGTGAACAAGATGCATATTAGTAAATTTTTGGGACCATATGGAATCCATGTGGAGGTCCTATTATACCTTTGGAAAGCATGTTCATCTAACATATCCAAATTGCTTTGGAGTGGATGGGACACTCCTTTGTATACAAATAATTTGAGCGAATCAAAGTGAAGGGGATACTCCCAGAGGAGATTAGAATATCACATTTCCAAATGTTTGGACAAAAGAAAAATTCCATAGTGGATATCTATGATAATGTTGAATGTTAAAAGGTGATGATCAAAGCAATGGATTACAAAACTAAGTTTTTGGGTAGCAAATTTGTGCACTATATATATAGCATCGTTTCATGTATGGAAGGATGATCCATTATCTTGTGTGTTGAATGTAATCTTTCTTATGGGTCATGTATCAAGCATCAAGATGTATTGCTCTATATCAACATGGACTTTGATAAGGCATGCCATCAAATTGACTAGTAGATTTTAATAGAATTCATGAAGTTCATGTGTTTTGCAATTTGATTGGTCAACATGGCATAGACCCATTCTCTAATGCTAAAATTATGAAGTACTTGAATTGTGCAAGTGTCCCTCCCCTCCCTTCTCTCTTTGGGTCAAACATGGGTTTGATAGGCATACCCTTTTCCTCCACTATTACTTGTAGTCATATGAAGATTCAACAGGGTTTTCAATAAAAGGGTTGCCACTAGCATTAAAGGGGCATAACTTCATATACATGTTTTGGTAGATGATAACTTTAACAATGTCCGAGGAGCTGAGAAGGAACTAGTAGAAACTATTATCCCATCGTATGAAAAAAATTCTGGATCATGTGACTCAGAGACTAGCCATCACAACATTGATTATGTGACTCACGGATTAGCCATCACATTATTGATCATGTATCTAGGTTGGAAGAATAAACCATAACCTTTCCTATATTAGTAGGAGTTCAAGTGGATTAACTTAGGCAAGGTGTTACAATAATTGGGATATCTACTAGATATATGTATTAATGTGAAGAAACTAGCAAGCTAGGTGAAGGTAGTAGAGGGAGAACCAAAAGGTGAAAGAGCCATCCCCTCGGCTATGCATGTAGACTCATGGGTCATGAAAATGATGCTAATGCCAGTGCTTGTCTACGTATCCATCGCACTTATCTCTAGCTTTGCAAGGTTTTTAGTAATTTTAAACCCCGCACACACAGCGCAATGAGCAATTTCAAGTGACCTCCCCACAACAAAAGACATTGGCTAAGTACTTACCCCGTGTGCATCATCAAATCCTAGCGCGCATTTCACACATGAGTCCGTGGCTTGAAGACCGCAAGCCGCACAAGAATACCTCTTCTAGAGGGAAAAAGGGGATAATGGTTAAAATTTTTACAATTTTTTTTAATAATCGCCTCCCCCCCCAGCCGATGCATGGTAGGGGGAGAGGGAGCGTGAGAGGAGTGATGAGATGTAGGAGAGCACGAGGGGAGGAGGAAGCATGCAAACTAGCCACATGTGTGGATATCCCCCCCCCCCCCCCCTACACACTATATGAACCCCCCCTTAAGCTTGAGGGGGGTAGGAAAGGGAGAAGGAAGCTGTCGTGCTGCCCGCCATCGCTGCCTTCACGCCGTGATGCTGTCGCCCCCAGTCCGTTGCCACCAGGCGCCACGCCAACTTCATCGCCACGACCAACATCATCATCATTATTATCATCATCTCCATCATTATCCTCATCATCATCTCCTCCATCACTTCATTCTCTCTCCACGTTTCTGTCAGAGACAGAAGCTTAGAAGCTTATTTGGAAGCTTCTAAATTAGAGCTTCCATAAAGCCTATTCTCCCGTGCATTGCAGGTTTTTCTTAAAACCACATTCTGTAAAGGTTGTCTGCTGCGCAGAGGAGAAATACTCACTCGAAGAGGGATTTTTAACCCGTAAAGGACCCAAGAGGAAGTTTCTGAGCCGGGATTTGAATTCATCAATGGCTCCCAAGAAAATGGCGAGAGGCGCACATGCGGGAGCTTCTACTCCGAGTTCGCGTGTGGATAACATCCCGAACTTCAATGCCCATATTCTTAGAAATTGATTTCGCATGGAAAGAATACATTTAAGCATGTCTTTAATACACGTAGTCGAGTTAAATATATTTGGAAATTTGAAATGCAATTATCCATTCATTTACAAAGTTAGTGCATGTCATGCCTTTGAAAAATGCTTGCACTTCCAACTTGTAATTCCTAACGCATATTGCATAGGTTAAAAGGAGGAATTGTCCAAATGCATCCTTGATTTCCTCGTGAAAAAGAAACGATGCATAATGCATTTAGATAGTAATCTCCTAGTTGTGATTCGTACGAGATAATCATTGACGTCCATTAGATGTTGTCCAAGTAGTTGCATTGCATAAAAGGGATTTGTGTACCATGCATATTGCATGCGATGTTAATTACATCCTAGGTTGGGTTAAATGCTGTAGGACGGATTAAGTCAATAATAGTCCTATGACATTTGCTCATGCATGAACTTCTTCTATCGAAGTTTGTATTTAGAAAGGAATGCGATTTCATATTTAAGCTTGAATTCAATGCATTAAGCGAAGGCCTTATAAGCATAGTTCTTGCTGAAATTCAACGTAGGGTTTATACGAGTATGCCCTAAATTGTCAATCATTATAGTTTAGGCAAGGAAAATAAATGGTCATCGTAAATCTCATAGTTGCATAGAAGGGAAAAGTCTATGAACCGTATACTTGCATGGAATGTTGTATTTTGAAATTATTTACATCTTTTTTTGGAAAAAGTATTAGCATCTCTAAGAAGAGATCACCTCTTGACGCAAGACCATTAGAACGATTAGGTAATTCGCTTGCAAAGGTGTAACTTAAGCCATGATCACCTCAATGCGCTAGGTAGAGTTAAGCCGCGTTAAAAATTCTGCCTAGTATTGCACTCGGCAAACCAACCTAATATTTTCAATCCTAAAGGTTCTACCCACATTCAAGGAATGTTAGGGTTAGTTAAATGTAAGAACGATGTAGGGCTTTACCCCAAGGATCAATTGACCAAATACTAGACTTCCGTTTGTATTTAGAAACCCTAGGGCCAAACATTATCGGCCTAGTAAGGTTAGGGTTGGGTTGGGTTAAGAAGACATCCCAAACCCTACATCTTGACCAAACGTATTTCTTGACCAAGGAACGTCGTTTGATGGGGGAAATGATCCCACAAGTTAGGTGCAACACTTGTCTCGTGCAACAAGTTGCAACGTTGCATGACTTTGTGTTTAAATCACAAGATAGATTTGCCACTCCTTGGAACAAGGTTGGCACATTCCACGTACAAGTTTAATTTGCAAGAGGATGAGTAGTCATCCTGCTACATCACCTTCCCTTGAGGCCAATTTGCCAAATTAGGGAAGTTGTTGTACGGTCTAGCAAGAAATTGACCAATCAAGTTAGGGCGATGAGGTTTCCCAGGATTTACTATCTTAGTTTAAAGAACCTAAGGTGTTTGCTAATTTGGGTAACAGGGTATAAACCCTAATGCAAGGATAAAAGGGTAAACAAATAAGAAACCCTTGGGGATCTTGCCAAGTCGCTATTGATCCCGGATCGAATGCTGGACGCATTCGGAGAGAAAGATTCACACCTTAGCAGTTGGCCAAACAAACGACCACTGGATTGATTGTGTTTGTACAGTTAGGAGCATTGTTTGTACTTCTTTCTCAAGGAACTAAAGATGGAAAGATAATTAATACTTCAGGTTGAAGGCCTGGAGGGAGAGGCAGCATCAGTTACCCCCGACTGTCTGACTGACCCTATCCAAGGGGGTTGTTAGCCATGTCGGGCACATGGACCGAACCCGCCAAGAGAGGTCTCTCCGTGGATGCTACTTGGAGCAAGAGGACGCTTGGGTGCCAGGGGGGCTCTGGCCGTAAATCCCTTGCCTCCGAGTCCTGCACAAGAGGCCGACGACTCGGGATTGGATCTCGAGGCCCACATACTAGTCTACAGGCAAAAACTTGGATTAGTAATCCCTGAGGATTGCTGGATTTGCCTTCGGGCAGATTATGGATTGCTTTCGATCGGATTATGGAATAGCCTTCGAGCTGAATTATATGATGTATTCCAAAGACTGATAAATAAGATCAATTGTTGAAAAGGAACTTGTTTGACATTGTTTTTCTATGTTAGTGCTAAGATTACGTGAAGGAACCGATGATTAATTGACTAATTAAGGAAGCTATTTTTGTTTGTCGAACTAAATGTGGTAGGTAATTAGAAAACTAAAGCAACCCTGAGGAAAGTGCGGTGGATGTGACCATGGGTCCGTCCCACGGAAGGGTGGTCCCGGTTGGCTGGGAACTTTTCTCGAAGGAAATTGACAACAAGGAACTATGACCTAGAATCTAGGATACTAGAGTCCCGATTTATGTTGTTTTAGGGGAACGGAATGGGACTATGCCTTATGGCCAGAGAGGTCGAGCTTTGCATTCCTCTCGTTTCCCATTCTCCTTGAACCAAGTGCAGCATGAATCCGCTTCGACCCTAACATTTCTGCGTAAAGTAGTTCGGTTGACGCTAGCTATCGTTCTAGGAACTTGACCACTAGGAAAACCCTGATTCAGTTCAGTCCTAAGTAGGAACGGCCAGAATGCTTCCGCTTCATGACATACTTGAGAAAACCTAGATCGCAAAGCCTGTGACATTCCTTGGGAGTGCCGGGTGGCGCTTTCTGGACTCTCTTCCCGATGGGCTGCTAAGACGTGTCCTGCAAGTGAACAAGTGTACACGTTACAATGAGTGTATATTTGGCAATGACTCAAGTTTTGGATAGTCATTCCAATTTGCCAGGTGGTTACATTCCATCCCTCCTTACTATCCCATGTTTCTTGCATAGCTATCCTCAAGCTTGGAACAAATTAGTTTCATTATGTAGGTCAACTTCAATGGTGTTTTTCCGGTAACTATTTTGTAGGTGGTTTGATAAGCCGACAAGGCTACCATCAACTTTTTGTCCTAGTCACTTAATGAGAATTTGCAAAGATGTAGTGATTACTAGATAACAAACTATATAATAGCTTGGCCTCTAATCTTAGGTCTAGGTTTAGGATTGCCTCCAGCTTTGATCCCATCATTATCCATTTACTCTGTTGTGAACTTAAACTTAAACACCCATTGCCACAAAAGTTGTTCACTCTTAGATCAAAATGGGAATGACTCGGTTTTCAAATAATGGAAAATGCCAAACAATATTGAGCCATTTAAAAAATATGAGTATGATCCCACTTACACTAGTTCAATGTCCTTCTACATGTTGGCCATCACATGGAAGACACCACTAAAAGGCCATGTTCTATTACATTCGTATTTGGATAAAGTACTTTGTGAAACAGAAAGCCCAAGAACTAGTGAAGATGTGTTCCTTGGCCAAATATGTGGAAATTTTGGAGACCATAGGTCAACCATCTCAAATGCACTGAATCCCGAACTAACTATGATGCAGGTAAGAGGACCCAGACAATCACTATATAAATAGGAGAGAGCCTACATAAAGTGGAAATTTCCCTTTTAGCAAAGCTAGTGTAGAGGGCCCTAAATCACTCACAGAGAGAAACTTGAGAGAAAATAGATACTAGGGCTATACAATTTTGGTCCAATCCTCATATATAAGTATGTTGGTGTTAACTCCTTATCAATTAGTGCATCGAGGACATGGTTTTTCTCGATGGTGATTCTCAAGCTCAAATAGGTTGGTACTATGGATTCCTCATCCTTGGGGTCAATCTTGGTGATGGAGACTACCCGAATATTTATAGGCAATAACACCATAGGGGGCCCATGCAGTGGGTGTGCTAGTGTCTAGTATTTCTTAATGCAACTTCTGTTGAAGAAGCTTATATCCTCCCTATCTAAAGTTTCGAGGCCCACATTATTGGTCTTGCTAATCTAACAATCAATAACCCTAACCTTGAATGGGCTACAAGTAGCATTGCACTAATGAGCCATGAATTTAATTCACAAATTATGGACGATAGTGCAGCTAAAACTTCAAACATTTGTACTTGAATGGTCAAATTTATAGATTTAGACTTAAAAGATGATGAGATAATACCTCCTACCTATCTTAGGGTCAAACTTATAGCAAAAAGAGCATGTTGTTGACACTCTTATCGACCATGAAGTAGACTTGAATATTCTTATCTATATGAAGCATGGGCTAAAGTAGGTCAATTAGAGCTTACACCAACCAACACAATCCTCAATCCCTATAGGAGAAAACTATATTCTCTTCTAGGAAAGTATAGATACATCACAATTATTGCAACTAAAATCTTGTCCACCTTATTCCATGTACTCCTGAACCATGAGGATGTTGGGAAGGAAATACATATAGGTAGAGCTTTCAAGCAAGCAACAAAATGTGAGGTTGATTGTGTATTGTAATGAATACATTTGTCACTCCTAAATTTGAGGATAATTACAACTTTCAACAAGGGTGATCTTGTCAATCCTCAAGGGAAAAGCAAGGAGAAAATCCTAGACTCAAAAGAGGTACCAACTAGTGACAAAAGTAGGGATTCTAAGAGTTTCCAACTGTTAGAATCCCTGCTTCTCTCACGAGTTGGTATCCCTTTTAGAGAAGCTCTTGTTGCATAGATATCAACTAGTGAGAGAAGTAGGGATATGCTTGAGAATTTCTTTGAGCATACAATGAAGGAAGAGAACATGTCAGCATGACCATTCTTCAAACAAAAAATTCAGAAAGTGACACCAAGGGTATAAGAGACCTACCAAACTTGTAGAGAACCAAGAAAGAGGCCCAAAAATCATTGAAGAAAAACAAATCTAAATGTGAAACCAAGCCTAGAAAGGAATAAATGAGGGAGGAAACACTCATTAAGATTCCTAAGGATAAGGCATCCAACTATTGGAATCCCACACTCAAAAGAGATACCAGCTAGTGAGAGAAGCATCGATTTTATGGAATAAGTGCTTCCAACTATTACAAATAAAAATAAATCCATTGATAACAAATAAGTTGATATCCAATCAAGTGTGAAAACAAAACAATGACAACCATTAGTCATGAGCCCACATGTCACATCCAACAATGAGGTTGAAGTTGCTTGCACACATCTATGCCAACATGGGCACGTTACCTAAAGAACATGAGGAATACCTAGGATATATGCTAACTTGGGAGAAGCAATAACTTTTTGGTGAGCACTACTATGGGCTTTTAGATAATCTTTTATGGTACATCTTAGACGAGGAAGGTGAAAAGCACTACTTAATAGTTATATTCAACGAAGTGGTTTGTCAGCACAACTTATCCAAGTAGAATAATTAAAACAACAAGTTGAAGGAAAAAGCTAATTTGAGAAATGATAGTTTAATAAATTGAGCTTCAATGGTAGCTAAACTCAAAGGCTAGCTAATCACTATTTGAGAGGAGTGATGAGCCATATGGCAATCTCAAAGAAACCCGACTTATGTAGCCCCTACTTCCTTCCACATATTAACTATTGTCTATGGAATGGCCTTAGCAAAACCCATGCTAGACTATCCCTTGCTTGACCAAATTCTAACAAAATAGGAATTGTATGTTGCTAGCAAACTAGGACAAGGAACAATATTCATTAACATCACACAATACTTAACCTTCCTAGTAAAGTTCTACGACTCCTTTACTTGTGTTGCACTAGAATATAACCTTGAGTTCTACTTCTAACATCTTAGAGTGACATGGATTCATATATATATATATATATATATATGTATATATATATATATATATATATATATGTATATATGTATATATATATATATATATATACATATATATATATATATATATATATATATATATATATATATATGTATATATATATATATATATATAATGGTTTTGATAATTGTGTACATATCAAACTAAACAATGAAAAAAATCGTGCACACCTTACAAGCAATTATTGTCAAAAAGCAGAGACAATAAAAATCAAGGTTAACACAACTAGACTCAACTAAGTGGTAATTCTTCTAACAAAGCCCTATTAATGAAGTTTAAAGCATGTCAATTATATTTACTCTCATATTCCTATCAAGTGAATGCAAGACAATACAAGTGATTATATAGGTTGGAAAATCAAATGTTTGAAGCCACCAAGGACTATCATCTTTTAGAAGAATGAGTAAATGCACAATTGAGCAATGAAGGCCTACCCACATCATATCATTGGGTGAGACTTTAAGGATGACGTCAGCAAAGTTCATGCTCCATATACAAGTGTGCCTCCTTAGGTATTCTCTTAGTTCTTCTCTCTACCAACAAATAAGACACAATACTGATGAGAAGACAAGCTTCTATCAATAGCAAAAGCTCCTTCATCAACTCAACCATAATTTCAATGACACCCCACCTTGAGTCCCATGAGTCACTCCATCATTACTTCTTTGACATCAATCGAGTTATCCCTCCTTAAGAGCCTCCTTAAGTCTCTTGATCTTGTCGTATTCTTCTTATCGAGGTTGGAAAGTTCTCCTATTCTACATTGTATTTCAAAAGAAATAAAAGAAGAAAATAAGAAAAGAAAAAAGAAAGTTCTATAAACAATTCAATCATGTGGGTACATGCATAACAAACCAAAACACACAAATGAAAATAAATTTAAGCTATGGACACACACAACATATAAAACAAAAAGCTAACTATGTTGAAAATATTGCCACTAAAATAGAATCTTTCTATCATCCTTCCAAGGTTTCTATGAGTGGACATGCAGTGCCAAGACATCCACCCCTATGAATATACACATCCTCTGAATGGGTCACAACTACCCATCCTCATCACTCTATGCTCTATATTTAGCTTGACTTTCTTATCCTCTGCATCTAGATCATCTACTTCTTTCATTAGGTCTTCTTCTTCTACATCATCTTCTTCTACTCTATCTTCACATTCTTCCTCAACCAAAATTTCCACTGCATAAGCCTCTTCATCCCTCCTCTTGAACACTTTAATTCTTTCACTTGTAATGATTATCTACAAAAGTTCCATCAAGTGATGTTAGTGATTAATAAGTAGTATTACCATGGGTGTGTTGCACTACATATGGCCCAAACCATCTCTTAGCCACCTTATAGATAGTGCTATGATAGGTTTTCAAGCTATTGTCATAGATCAAGACCCAATCACCCTCTTCAATCACTCTAGGTCTCACATCTATGTCTATTGTCAAACTTGTCTTTATTTCATAACCTTGCCACCTTCAATTTCTCTATTGCTACCTGTATGTCATTTGGTCTTCTTTCAAGCTGATATATGTGCAAAGCCAAGAGCTCCTCCCTAGTCATCTACTCCTACCAAGGCAAAACACTCCAAGTCAGTGCACAAGTCTCCATAGGCATCATTGATTTTCCCATACATAAGCTCTATAGGCATATATCCTATGGTAACACTATGTGTGGCACAATCTGCCCATAATACAAAAACTAGCATCTGCACCCACTCCTTGATCCTACCACCACAAGCTTTGGCTACTAATGCCTTCATGATAGGCTAATGTCCCCTTCTACTCTTCCTATTTTCCTCCAAACTATATGCAAAAGCTAAGGTCAACCTAGAGAAGAACTCTCTAGCCTCATTTGTATCTAGCTAACCTCAATCTACAATGATCTTCCTGACATATCCATACCTACAAAAGATCTCGTCTAGTAGAAACTTACATAGAACTAAATTGGCTTTTATCCTCACTACTCTACCCTCAACCTGGTTGGTTAGGTCTTCTCTAGCAAGCACAATGCATTGCGTTTGCCAAAGACCACTAGCATAGTGATGAGATCAACCACCCACTTTTAGTGCATACATAATGGATAAGTTAGATGTAGCTCATCCCTATGATGCATTGAATGCATCTGGCAGTCCTTACATGACTCTACAAAGTCCGAGATATCTTTGTACATCCCTTTCCACTAGTAGCACTCCTTCATTTTCTCAAAGGTTTCCCATATGCCTTTATGCCCTACCCATAAGCTTTCATGAAACTCTTTCATGATCTACAATTGTGTAGTCTTGTCACAAACCACTCTCAATGGTAGCCCGCCTCTCTTTTTTGGATGCTTGAATTACATCCCATCTCTTAAGACATACTCATAGGCTTTCTATATAATCATTTTGAACTCAACTTCAAACCATTCAACTCTCTTTGTCAATGTGCTCAAATACCAACCTATCTGCAGCCATTCGCTTGTATAAAGTCTTCTAAAAAAGTCTCAACTAAAGTTACATGACATATATGATCAACCAATGCTATTGAAAAGCTAGCCTCATCATCATCATCTACAAGCAGGGAATCTTCATCTTCAAATCTAGCTCTTGATAACATATCTACAATTAGATTTGCTTTTCCTGCAATATGACAGAACCCGAGATTCATAGACTTGATATATGCAATCCACCTAAGAATGGCAATGACAGGTGTTGAGCAACTTGAAATCATCCCAAGCTAAGGCAAATAGTTAGTTTCCACAACGACAATGCTCCAATAAAAATATTGTTTATCACATATTTGAGCAGTCAGCCTTCCCCACTCTTGATTTGCAAGTATCGACTTTGTCTTTCAATTAAAACCTTTGCCCCAAACCCAATGGCATACATGTTTCCATCTATATCATCTTGTCCTATTGCCCAACCAGTCCTAATAGGACTAGTATCAACAATAAGTATTATCGGTCTCCTACATGTATAATTTTATTTCTTGAGTATTAGAGCTCCCCTTAACAATTTCTTAAGTTTCCTCATTATTTTTTATGTTTTTGATCCTAGAAAAAATTTATGCCCTTTGTAGAGCATCTGATACAAAACATCTGCTATATGAGGAATATGTGGAATCAGATCATACACAAGACACACGGCCCAAGGAACCTTCTTACTTCTTATATTGAATAACAACTCTCTGCAATCTTCTCAATGGCATCTACCTTAGCAGGGGAAGGCCTCCAATAATATCCACACATATGTCCAACAATAAGAACTTCATTCATCCCAAATACTGAATTTTGTCCTAACAAAGTTAAATTCACCTCTTCTAGCCTAGTCTAGGACTTCTCATAACCCTTAATATGATTTGTAACAAAGTACCTACAACCATAATCATTTAGTGTGTCATTCTTCTCTTCTTTTGTATAGCCCTTAATGGGCACATAATCAAGGAATGGCTTGATATGCTAAGGGATATGTTTGT